>NC_089819.1:24002874-24105374 GCF_029633855.1 Hoplias malabaricus
TGTATCAGGACGACAATGCACCAATACACACAGCAAGACTGGTGAAAGATTGGTTTGATGAACATGAAAGTGAAGTGAACATCTCCCATGGCCTGCACAGTCACCAGATCTAAATATTATTGAGCCACTGTGGGGTGTTTTGGAGGAGCGAGTCAGGAAATCTTTTCCTCCACCAGCATCACGTAGAGACCTGGCCACTATCCTGCAAGAAGAATGGCTTCAAATCCCTCTGACCACTGTGCAGGACTTGTATATGTCATTCCCAAGACGAACTGACGCTGTATTGGCCGCAAAAGGAGGCCCTACACTGTACTAATAAATTACTGTGGTCTAAAACCAGGTGTTTCAGTTTCATTGTCCAACCCCTGTATTTCTTGGCTTATTCACAATTTTTTGCTGAAGTTTATCTCCAATTATTATTAATCTCCCACCATTTTGGCGAATCCCTCCAGTCATGTGAGGGTGGGGATGAGCACATGCTTCCTCCATGACCCTTGAGGCCAACCCACCCCCTCTCTTTACACTGTTACTAACACAAAACCACAGAGGTAGGGAATGCAAACTGCCCAGATCTCTCACATCACCTAACAGATGTCCCTGCTAGCTGAGGGATGGAAGAGAGGCAGCCATCTTATCCACGCAGACAGGGAGGCAAGTTGTGACCTCTCTCTGCCTTGGAGTTTCTTCCAGGATTCAAACCTAGCGATCTCGTGATAGGGTCAACGTTTAGACCCCTTAAAAAGAGAAATAAATAAACATTTTAAAAGTAACACTAAGTAAGCTTTATTTTCTCTTTTACCCCCTATTTTAATCCTTTTTTACCCCCAAGTGTAATTCATTTTGTACTGAAAGCAACAAGCAGAAGGAGGGCCCGTGGTTTCCTACGCTCTTCCAGAAGTTACATAGTGTAGTTTCTGAAGTGCTGATGCTGGAGTAGTAAAAACACGCTTTATTCTCCCTATTACAGCTCAGTGGAGCATCACAATAACTTTAATGCTTTAACAATATTCCCTTTAATAATCCCTTTAAATTGAAGTAACATGCTAAATATCATTCTCACCGTAGCTGGGTAAGTGAGGTACAATCAATATTGGACCGTCAATATTTCAGAGAACACCATCCACTGATGGGTAGCATTCTCACGATTGGCTTCAGCTGCTCCAGAGCATCAGGTTCTATTGCGGGTTCTTTCTGTGGACATGTACAGTACAGGATGTGTGTGCGCAACTGTGTGAGCATCCCTAAAACTTCGGTTGTACCTTTAAAGGTACATTTACATCATTAGTACCTTGTGATAATAATGTATCTTATTTTTTCTGAGTGAGTCTTGAGGTGTCCGTGGGTGACCACAATAAATGTGTATTTAATTTACATTTAAACATTTAGCACTGTTAGATATGAAATATATTTTTATAGCTAATTATTTATATTACGTGAATGTTTATATATCTGACCAGCAGAAGTGTGGAGCTGGTTTCAGGTCCAGTTTTGCAGTACCAGTCTACCAACAAATACTCCCCCACACCAATAAATACCACCCCCCCACCCAACCCTCCCAACTCAGTCCCTCACACAGACTCCATCCCCAGCCCCTGAGCAAGGTCAGCGGCTCTGAGTGTGTAATGACTGGGAGCCGTGCAGGAGCCATTATCTTTTCTCCGCAGCTGGAGCAGCGCAGTGACCTGGCATTCTAGCAAATGGAGGGGAAAACTCCTCCGGCCCTGAGATGTAAAGCCCTCCTCCGGCTCCCCAGCGAATAGAGCGCCGCAGAGCCACTGACCCCAACACACCGCTTCCTCCTGGATCAGAAATGACGGGGCTGAGGGAGGGGGAGGGCTCCGGCAAGGCTCCAGGAAAGGGTGTGTTAAAAAAAGAAATTATGATTAGGGAGAATAAATGAGATGTCACGCTGAGCAAAATATTACGGTCGAATAGACTTCCACCGCATAGGCTTGATTGACAGCTCTCTCTCTCTCTCTCACTCTATCTCTCTGAGGGTTAGGGTTAGGGCTTTGCTAGCAGTACTTTAATTGAAGGTTAGAGTAAGTCTCCACAAAATGAATGGAAGTCAAGGTAAAGTCCAGACAATGCATGAAAACAAGTGTGTGTTTGAGAGAGAGAAACACAGCCCTTTAACACACATCAACACTTTAAAGTGTACAATAAATATAAACAGTAGGGATTGACTGATATATTGTTGAATCAATATTATCAGCGATTTGTCCAATATTCATCAAACATTATTATTATTTTTTTTTTACGTCTGGTTATTGTTGCTAGGTTACAAGTGAATAAGGCAGAGCTCACAGCTGACACTCAGTGACTAATCAGTGACTCAATCAGTGACTAAAACACTCTTAAAGTCAGTTTTGTTTATGAACTGGTGTTACCAGGCAACCATGCTTCGGCCATTTTGACCGTGATCACTTTCTATACATTAAAGTCCAGGCCTCTGGTTGCATTGTATTTGTGATGTCACATCACATAGGTGTTTGATTGCCTCTTCAATGTGGCCATTCAGCTTTTATAACAAAGTTTGACCAATCAGATGCAGCCGGACACTGACGTAAACATGACAACAACCAAAAGCAAATGACCATCTGGGGCTTTACGTTCAGTGCTCGGAACTAAAGCCAGGGCTTCTTGGTTGTATAAAGGGACCTGAATCTCTCAGCTCCTATTGGGCCGACGTGTGGAGTGTCCAGACTCGTGTGAGTCATTTATAGCTTTAAGCCGAATAAACAGCACAGACGCATATTGATCTCAGTAATCATCCTAAAAGTAGGATTTTTAGCACTCGTGAATTCCAGGCCCCAGAAGTAGCCCTTCTCCCCTAACACTCAATATCTCCATTCTTATTGACCTTTTAACACTGCTGTGTACTCTCGTGTCCGGGGAATAGTCCTAGGTGCCAAAGCTGGGCTTGTGTGAAAACAGGACACTCTAGGGACTCCTGAGAGCCAGGCCAAATCCTCCCACTCTTCCACAGCGCCAGATATACCCCACAGCAATTGAACCGCTTTGATCTTCCTCCGGAGTCGATTTGTCTTTGTCTAGAAGCGCCTCGCCTCTGCTCCTTCAAAAGTAGTTCGCAACAGTGCTCTGGACACTCAGGTTTGGTCCCTTATTTCGGGACGAAGCTCCTGATTACGTGACATCATCTCAAATGTGCTCAGAAATGCTCTTACACTGATAAGTGTCACTCAATAAGAAAATCATTAGAGCTGTCAAACAGTTACAAATGTGAGGTTCATCACATTGTATTCTACGAGGCTTAAATTCATTTGCTCAGTTTGTTTAAACACGTTTGCAGACATTTCCTTAAGTTAACCAAAAAAAAGACATTTGGTTATAGCTTTAATGTTTTTTACTTTTAAATCAGGCGTGAATGATTTAGAGAAAATCTGAATATGCAAATTATAGCAGTGGCTTAACATAACGGCACCACTTTAAAATAAGGCTACACTTAATAAATGCTTTTAAAAACCTGTTTATTACATGGTTATTGGTTACGCTTTAAACACCTTATAAATCATCAATAATCCTTTGTAACAGAGAGATGGGAAGTGTGATAGTGACCGCTTTTTTTCTAATAATGAAAGTGTCAGAGAACTTACCGAAAATAACAAGGGAAAGCATAAAGTGAAACCTGAGAATGTGAATTTATTTTTTGTGTGTTAAGGTACAGACCACGTCGCTGATGTATAAAAAGACACTGTTTTGGTGGTTAATTAACTAAATGGTTAATTAAAGTTATTTCCAAATGTGTGCTGGAGCTGACATGGTTAATGCCGACTAATGGAGTGAGGTCAGTATCCGGCGAGATGGGGGTTTAACAGTGTCGATGGATGTGAGTTCACTATTTGACAAACAACTGGTCACCAGTGCCCATTCTATCTGTGTTTTATAACTGATTATTAATGACTATTAATGTCTTAACCACATAATTAATAACTATTAATAAACAATTAACAATTCAAAAAATTAAAACAATTTTTGAACTATGAAGTATAGTCTTATTCTAAAATGGTAACAACATATATATAATATAAACATAACTACTGTAACTTCTTAGGCGGCACGATGGTGCAGCAGGTTAGTGTCGCAGTCACACAGCTCCAGGGGCCTGGAGGTTGTGGGTTCGATTCCCGCTCTGGGTGACTGTCTGTGAGGAGTGTGGTGTGTTCTCCCTGTGTCTGTGTGGGTTTCCTCCGGGTGACTGTCTGTGAGGAGTGTGGTGTGTTCTCCCTGTGTCCGCGTGGGTTTCCTCCGGGAGACTGTCTGTGAGGAGTGTGGTGTGTTCTCCCTGTGTCTGTGTGGGTTTCCTCCGGGAGACTGTCTGTGAGGAGTGTGGGGTGTTCTCCCTGTGTCTGCGTGGGTTTCCTCCGGGTGCTCCGGTTTCCTCCCACAGTTCCATAAACACACGTTGGTAGGTGGATTGGCGACTCAAAAGTGTCCGTAGGTGTAAGTGAATATGTGAGTGTGTGTTGCTCTGTGAAGGACTGGCGCCCCCTCCAGAGTGTATTCCCGCCTTGCGCCCAATGATTCCAGGTAGGCTCTGGACCCACCGCGACACTGAACTGGATAAGGGTTACAGATAATGAATGAATGAATGAATGAATAACTTCTTTAACAAAGGTTTATCAAGGGCCACCTCTGGGATTTTTGTTGAGCTGTTTTCGAACAGTGCCACGGTATCTGAGTCGTAGCAGCCGTTACACCAGCCGGGCTTCAGACTGGAACTACAGATGATTTGGAGAATGAGTGCTTTAAAATAGTAAGAGTTATTCATTTAATGTTGTTATTAATTGCATATTAAAGCATTATTGCATTCTCCAGTCCTAAACCTGGCTCGAAAGACTCAAAGTAAGTTTTTAAAAAATGAGATTCTGCGTTTTCATTAGGCTGAAAGGATTGTTTTTGGGAGTCTCAGTCTCCACAGGGGGATCCTTTTGGATCAAAGCTTGTGTAATCCCAAAAACCCAGTTCTATCAAATCAAACTGAACACCCAATATTTCCTTTTTTCTATTTGGGCTGTGATTGGTGCGGTGGATTACGGGCCTCATCTCCTGATTGCCTTTGCGTATCTTAGCGCGGTTTACTTCATTTGATTCCTATCTCGCGCTTGAAGAACATTTATATTTATCGGATGTGGTAAAGAAAGTGTTCTCTAATCCAATCTGAGGAGGAATTAAAAAACAAACATAAAGGCAGGAACGGGAGGATTTCACTGAGGTACAGCCCAGTAATATGTAGATGGGATTCATTCCAAGAATGAGTTTAGCTGCTTCCGTGCCCTTTTCCTCGCTCTGTTATTAAATCTCCTATAGCGCCAGGAGAAGTGCATTAGGAGTGCATTAAAGCACTTCATGACACATTTATGGCATTTCCCTCACTTATGATTTGTGATGCTCCCACAGAGGCCCTGTTTGCCTGAGTATGGATGGATGGATGGGTAGAGGTGTAGTGATAGCGAAGGAGGCACTTCAGTGCAACACTGCTACAACAGCTGTGCGAGACATGATTCACAGAGGAACATGATCTATGTCTGTATCGATTCTTTCGCTGAGCAGTGGTAATACTTGCAGCGTAATCAGGATTCTGCTCTTTTTGAAGCATAATTACACTCTTTCCTGCCAAAAATATGGCCATGTGCATTGTATTTAGTGGTACACTGCATGTACCACTCCTTTTCAAAACTAATTAAGCATCAGGCATAATTTCAGGCATGAGGCCATGTATTCATTCATTCATTCATTCATCTTCTGTAGCCTCTTCATCGGGGTCTGGGAGCCTATCGTTTGACGCAAGGCAAGAACACACCCTGGATGGGGCAGCACGAGATGTTCCTACAGTATAGAAACAAGCAGAGATTAGAGTGAAGCTCCGCCCATCATCACACCCTAGTTCATACAGATGTTTTGGTAGTGAGCCAATGAAAAGATGGAATCAAGATCATTGTGAGCCTGGCTATGGCTGTGCAGTAGCTTGATTGAGGCTGTTGCTGCACTCGCTGTGTTTAGAGCGGAGTTTTTGGGTGGAGTCAGTTGTGTAAAATAAAATCACATGGTAATATATCCTTAAATGTAATGTGGAGGAGGTGTAGTATCTGTTTATATCAGGGCACCGTTTTTGGACTGCACTGCGTTATTATTATTCATTTATTATCTGTAACCCTTATCCAGTTCAGGGTCACGGTGGGTCCAAAGCCTAGCTGGAATCATTGGGCGCAAGGCAGGAACTCAGGAACTCAGGAAACCCACGCAGACACAGGGAGAACACACCACACTCCTCACAGACAGTCACCCGGAGGAAACCCACGCAGACACAGCGAGAACACACCACACTCCTCACAAACAGTCACCTGGAGGAAACCCACGCAGACACAGAGAGAACACACCACACTCCTCACAGGCAGTCACCCGGAGGAAACCCATGCAGACACAGGGAGAACACACCACACTCCTCACAGACAGTCACCCGGAGCAGGAATCGATCCCACAACCTCCAGGTCCCTGGAGCTGTGTGACTGCGACACCTACCTGCTGCACCACCATGCCGCCCGCGTTATTGTTATTGTCTGTTCTTATTATTATAGCTGTTATTGATTGTGGTAATTTAAAAAAATTATACTTTTTTTGGATATTTAACACATAAAGCACATAAAGCATTCTTTCCATGTGGTTAAACTGTTATGCTTCGAGTTACGAGCACAGGAATCAGAAGGTTTTCATCGTAGAGAGTTACCGACAATTGATGAAGATCAAAATGGTCATGGGCTCATTTTACGGTCATTTGACCATGCGCCACACTGATGAATGAGGGTCATTAATAACCGTGATACATCTCCAGAATGTTCTCAATACCAAACTACTCTGAATGACTACGTTTACCTGCAAAATAATCAATCAGTGTGTGATGAGTAGCTGTAAGTGTTCAACTCGTTTCTGTGAAGTTGTGAATTGAAGTCGTTTCTGATTTGTCCTGGATTACGCTGGTTATAACTGACCTCAGGATGAAACGATCCAAGCACAGACTCTGAAATATGCTATTAGACGTATCTGTGTTAACGTAAGATCTTGTGAACTGTCGAGGTTTAGAGACGGACGGCTCAAAGTGAAGGTTATCCAGTGTGATCTGCGCTGTGCTGATATTATCGTCTGGGAAGCTTCTGGTGAGCAGTTCAGGGAGAGTATCTTCTTACACCAACAACGCTAGACAATAGATTGTGGCTGAGACTGACAAGACCTTAGGGAAGTGTGGATGACCTTTCGTGACTGTATACGTCTCGACAGCGTCCTGTACCTGCTGCAGTGGACTTAAATCAAGGGAGAGTTCTGATCTCCAGTAACTGTCCACTCAGCCGTGAAGGACAGGGTTTGGGGCTACTCTCGACTCACTGTTTCTCTCATAAACATAGATTCTGACTGTTTTAAACCCACTGCACATTGGCTGTTATTTCATATATGCCTATATTATGTGTTTGTTGTAGAGTTCCAGTTTTAGAGGACCACCATATATCACCCCCATTTAAATACCCATAGTATGTGTCTGTCTATACATTCATATTCTCCATCCATTCATCCATCCATTTACTAACAAACCATTATTTCTTGCATCTAATCAGTTACACCCTAAATACCTCAAAGGACCACAACGATCACACCCCACAGCAGTGTTTTCCCCCTGTGTAAACAGCCCTGTTCAGAACGGTCACTTTCAGCGCCTGTTCCTTTAAATGATAATGAGTCGCTCGCTGTTCACCCCGACCCCGAGCGCACAGCAGTGAGGAGCGAGGAGCAGAAGCTCTGGTTTTTAGCCATTTTTACTCGGTTCTCTTTCTTCTCTGTTTTCGTGTTGTCTCTTTTTCTGTTTTGCGCTCTCACATAAACACGGGTCTAGCGCTGTGATTGGTGAGACTCAGACGTGTGGGCGGGGCAATTCTAAAGTGTCTGCACTCTACGTAACATAAAGCACAAAATGAGAGGAAATAAAATAATGGCCACATGTTCATTTAACATATTTTAAGCAGTGAATTATGAGTTAAATATGTTTTTTAAGGCACAGAGACACTGCCTTAATGACGTTAAATGACTGCCTTAACTCTGATGTGTGTTTCTGTTCAGGTCTGCAGTGCAGCAGTCTGTTTCTGCCCAGTGTACATGTATCTAATAAACATATAAATGCTAAATGCAGTGTTTCTGTAGGGTGGATTTTCTTGTATCTGGAAATCTCCTTATGCTCTGCTTATTTGATATTCTCTGGGCAAGTCCTCCTCTATAGTCAGCCCTGCCTGTGGACCGGCCCACCTGGACGCATACAGGTCAGCATATTCATTATCAGGCCTTATTTGTATGGCCAGGTCAATAGTAATATGAAGATAAATGCAACCAACCCCCCGTCCTCGGAGCGAGTGGCTTGAAGTGGAGCATTTTTTGATCTCTCTCTCAAAGCAATGTCTCTAATCATACAGAGGGCAGCCATTGGTCTCCGGCTTCTTCGTCTCCCTATTATTGTGTAGTTTCTCTGAAGACTCTTAAGGCTTTCGGGCATAATGAATACCTCTTGAGCGAGTCGAGATTCTCCCCCATTTACTGTTGATTGTGTCTTTGGAGCAACATATGAAGTACCGCCAAATGACATGTTGTTGTGTTATATATATGCGCCACGTCGCATTTTGTGGATTCTGCCAAGTTCCCCCTCCAGTGGCTAGCGAGCTCATTTCCAGACGAGCTGGCCTCTCGTTCCTGCCACATTCAGCCCCCAATCCTTCCGCAGGATTACAGTTATTAGAGCGCTGGACGGCCATGCTGTGATTGAGAGCTAATCTGCGGTATCACAGCGGGCGGAGGCTCGCAGAACAAGAGGAATGATGTTTAATCAGTGGCGCGTACCTGGAGGTTTGAACACGTGCGTCTCGGCTTGGAGGTTATTTTGAATCTGACGGATCATCTGTGCTCGGAAGCAGCAGGAGGTGTTAAGAATGGTTGCAGACACGTAGAACAAGCTCCTCTTACCCACTGGACACTTAACCCCAGAGCCAGGGTTAGAAAGACTCCCAGAGGAAGCCAATCAGCTGCTGAAGCTCCATCAGCATCACACATCGGCACGCTACTATTACACTCAGCACCAGAACACCAGGGCTTTAATAAATAGGCTCGAATTAACCTGGGTTTGCCACATTAGGAACATGCATTTGGCATTAGGTAAACTGTAATAATTCATTTTTCTGTAATTATAAGTCTGACCTGTGGTTTAACTGGCAGTGGCCAAGAGTCTGTAGACCCCAGATAATAACAGTTGTGATATGAGGCTAGAAATAAAAACAGCCATGTCCCAGGTGACCCCAGGTAACAATAACTTTTAGCCTGGTCACTTTAATGGCACTGTTTGGGGGTGGGGGTGGTGGGTATATATTCATATATTCATTCATTCATTCATTCTTTCATTATCTGTAACCCTTATCCAGTTCAGGGTCACGGTTGATCCAGAGCCTACCCGGAATCACTGGGCACAATGCAGGAATACATCCTGGAGGGGGCGCCAGTCCTTCACATGGCGACACACACTCACACCTATGGACACTTTTTGAGTCACCAATCCACCTACCAACGTGTGTTTTTGGACTATGGGAGGAAACCGGAGCACCCGGAGGAAACCCACGCTGATTTTTTGGATTTTAATTAAACGTCTGTGGTTAAAATACCATAGGGACTGTTTCAGAGCTTGTTCCTATTAATAATTATGAGCGACTGTTCACCTCGGTCTGAGTGCACAGTAGTGAGGAGCCAGAAGTGTTGTAGCCGTTTTTGCTCGGTTCTCTTTCTTCCCCATTCTTGTTTTCTCCATTTTTACTCAGTGCTCTTATTTCTCCGTGCTCATTGTGTCTGTTTTGCTGCATTTAACCTCATCTTTGCATCTCACATAAACATAGGTTCAGTGCTGTGATTGGAGAGACTCTGACGAGGGGGCGGGGCAATTCTAAAGTGTAAGAAGCATCAGAAAATCAGAACGGCTTGTTTTATCCCATGTTTTCTGACTTAGGCTGCCTTCAAAAAGTAAGTTGTGAGTTGGTAAACTCCACATCCCTTCGTTAATGTGCACATGCCCTTCGTAACATGCCCCCATTAAAATAAAAAATTCTGAATGCTTCTGTCGCGACTTTGCTCTTTCTGAATGTTAGACCTTGGCCTTCCACCATTGCCTTTCATCTTCACGGCTTCTTTTCTGTGGCCCTGTCTAGGATGAGACACCACAGCATGGCGTGTCACAGCCCAGTCAGTGTCTCCCTGGCCTTTCCAAACACACTCGGCTCAGCCCACTGGTCTCTGTGGTGTCCAGAGCATACGAGGGCGTACAGTGGTCAAGCATTAGAGGTTTGTGGATGACATTTTCTTGTTAGAGCACTGACCCACACCTCACCCTCCATCATTTGACAAGATCCATTGGACTCAGAGTGAGGGTCTCAGGAGAAACACATGGCTTACACTCATGAGGAGCTGTGTCCACTTCTGATATAGTCTGACCAAGGCACGGTGCTTTGCTTATTGCGGTGAAGAGAACCGTGGCATGTGGATTCCAAACTTGGACGTTTCATCATCTCTCCCTCACTCTGGGAAATGCAGTTCCACTGCGCTGCAGCCCGGCACTGGAGAGGGAAGGGTTAATACCTCATCAAGCATGCAGACTGTAGGCTCATGTGCAGCTGCTCCCACTTTGCCTTCCCTGCTGTTATGCAAGAATAAGAGGTTTGTAGTCATTACTTACCCCACAGTAATTTACAGGATTTTAAAGTAGTGCTGTCTTGATTAATGTTTTAAATTCCTTTGGGTTTTAACATGCATTAATGCATTCATTTTGACAGCATTATTTTAAACTTGGGCGTAGGTTCAAGTCCCACTCTGGGTAACTGTCTGTGAGGAGTGTGGTGTGTTCTCTCTGTGTCTCCGTGGATTTCCTCCGGGTGACTGTCTGTGAGGAGTGTGGTGTGTTCTCTCTGTGTCTGCGTGGGTTTCCTCCGAGTGACTGTCTGTGTGGTGTGTTTTCTCTGTGTTTGCGTAGTTTTCCTCTGGGTGACTGTCTGTGAGGAGTGTGGTGTGTTTTCTCTGTGTTTGCGTAGGTTTCCTCTGGGTGATTGTGAGGAGTGTGGTGTGTTCTCCCTGTGTCTGTATGGGTTTCCTCTGGGTGACTGTCTGTGAGGAGTGTGGTGTGTTCTCCCTGTGTCTGCGTGGGTTTCCTCCAGGTGGCTGTTTGTGAGGAGTGTGGTGTGTTCTCCCTGTGTCTGCGTGGGTTTCCTCCGGGTGACTGTCTGTGAGGAGTGTGGTGAGTTCTCTCTGTGTCTGCGTGGGTTTCCTTCGGGTGACTGTCTGTGAGGAGTGTGGTATGTTCTCCCTGTGTCTGCGTGGGTTTCCTCCGGGTGACTGTCTGTGAGGAGTGTGGTGTGTTCTCTCTGTGTCTGCGTGGGTTTCCTCCGGGTGACTGTCTGTGAGGAGTGTGGTGTGTTCTCCCTGTGTCTGTATGGGTTTCCTCTGGGTGACTGTCTGTGAGGAGTGTGGTGTGTTCTCCCTGTGTCTGCGTGGGTTTCCTCCGGGTGACTGTCTGTGAGGAGTGTGGTGTGTTCTCTCTGTGTCTGCGTGGGTTTCCTCCGGGTGACTGTCTGTGAGGAGTGTGGTGTGTTCTCTCTGTGTCTGCGTGGGTTTCCTCCGGGTGACTGTCTGTGAGGAGTGTGGTGTGTTCACTCTTTGTCTGCGTGGGTTTCCTCCGGGTGCTCCGGTTTCCTCTTACGCTGCAAAAACAAACGTTGGTAGGTGGATTGGCGACTCAAAGGTGTCCATAATTATGAGTGTGTGAGTGAATGTATGAGTATGTGTCGCCCTGTGAAGGACTGGCGCCCCCTCCAGGGTGTGTTCCCTCCTTGTGCCCAGTGATTCCAGGTGGGCTCCGGACCCACCGTGACCCTGTACTCAGAAAATGAATGAATGGATGAATTAATTAATAACTAATTAATAACCGTAATTTTGATTTATATTTGGCTAAAACGTCCTCCACTCAGGCCCCATTCACACGGATCTATTTAAATCTTTTAAAACAGAGGTTTTTGTCTGCGTTTTGGCCTCTCACCCACAGTAAAACTGTGTTGTAGGTTTCTGGAAATGGTGGTTTTAGAAAACGCTGTCCAAAGTGGAGATTTTTGAATACTCCATTGTCACCGCTCTCGTGTGGACGAAGGTAAAAAGATATTTTTTTTTAAAACGATGATGTCTGTATAATGAAGTACATAAGTCATTAAACTACAATGTAAATGCTGCTAGCACTAGATTTCCCACATATAAATAAATATAAATAATGCTGTATTAGAATTATATAATACACTGTTAAGATCTAGATGCAGTCATTTCATGACATGCGTAGTGCACTACATGTGTCATGGTGTTTTGATGCCCCTCTTTAAGTACTATGGCCCCCTACAGGACTGGCATAGATAATGCATTTGTTCGCATATCAGTCTGAACAGGGATATTTTCAAAATGGGAGAGAAGAAAATCTCAGTTTTAAAATTAAACAGATACATGTGGACGGGCCTAATTCACTCTTTTGCAGGGCCTAGTGATGTATTAGCAGTTTTATCAAGTGACGTGTACAGCATCACGACTGTTGAGTTCAGAAGGTAGATTACATATTATTTATGCTGAAATATGTATTAAATATCATAACTCTCTCTTACCCTTCCTTCTCTCTCTCTCTCTCTGTCTCAGTCACTCACTCATGCCCCCCCCCCCCCCCACAAACAGCTCCTGTTTTATCTTGCTTTGTCTTTCTAACATTTCTATTCATTTATTTAACGGACCAAGGAGAAATAAACCAGTATAAAATCAGCTGTGCATTTACAGAGGCCTAAAAGTTTCACTATTCCTTTTTCCAATATGTTAAATGTATGCATTAGAATGTCCCAAAAACCAACAGAACACATCACCAACAGTTCCCAGACCTGTGAGTGCGGCTCTATATAAATACACACACATGTCATTTCCACCGCCTCTCTTCTATGATTAACTAAGATGAACAGATCTTAAAGTGTGGCCTCTGCTCAGAGAAATGGTTAAGTAACTACACGTTGTAGTGAGGGGTTAATTGTGGAACTCCTGAAGCGTGTCGTTAAGATGATTTTTGATAAAAATGGGATTCACATTTTCACCTGAGTGATTCAATATTTATCCTTGGCGCCGGCTCGAGCGCTCTGATCTGTGTTTAACTGGCATTGTTCAGAGTCCCATTGTGTTTGTGAACCCAGGTCTTTGTACTGCTTCAATAATCCGCATCCTCAGGGCGCAGGTATCCAAATTACTCTTCAATTTAAGAAGCTGCTGAGGATCTGCTTTTGTCTTTGCCCATATTCAGGGAGAAAGAGATCAGTGCCGAGTGTTCGTATTGTTTATAAAAGATAGGGGGATGATGAAGGGTGGGCATGGACGCTCCTCTTTTCCTAAAACAAGTTTGATTTAAGCATATCACTGCTGTCCAGAATCTTATAGGGTTTAAGGTGTGGCCTTGGCTTTTCTATTTGTTTTAAGCCGAGCAGGAGTTCCGACGTGGTACCGTGATGCCACCTGTGCAACAAGTCCAGTCGTGAAATGTCCTCGCTTCTAAATATTCCACAGTCAACTGTCAGTGGCATTATAATAAAAGTGGATGCGACTGGGAACAACAGTAACTCAGCCACAAAGTGGTAGGCCACGTAAAATGAGAGTGGGGTCAACGGATACTGAGGCGCACAGTGCATGGAGGTCACCATCTTTCTGCAGTCAATCACTACACACTTCCAAACTTCATGTGGCCTTCAGATTAGCTCAAGAAAAGTGCATATAAAGCTTCATGGAATGGAGTTCAATGGCTGAGCAGCTGCATCCAAGCCTTACATCAGCAAATGCAATGCAGAGCGTCAGATGCAGCGATGTAAAGTGTGGCAACACTGGACTCCAGAGCAGTGGAGACGTATTCTCTGGAGAGACACATCACGTTTCTCCATCTGGCGATCTGATAGACAAGTCTGGGTTTGGTGGTTGCCAGGACAACGGGACTTGTCTGACTGCATTGTGTCAAATGTAAAGTTTGGTATTATGGTGTGGGGTTGTTTTTCAGGAGTTGGGCTTGGCCCCTTAGCTCCAGTGAAAGAAACTCTTAATGCTTCAGCACACCAAGAGGTTTTGGACAATTTCATACTCCCAACATACAGTTTGGGGACGGCCCCTACCTGTTCCAGCATGACTGTGCACCAGTGCACAAAGCAAGGTCCATGAAGACATAGATGAGCAAATTTGGTGTGGAATAAATTGACTGGCCTTCACAGAGTCCTGCTCCTCACCTGACAGAACACGTTTGGGATAAATTAGAGTGGAGACTGTGAGCCAGGCCTCATCCAACATCAGTGTCTGACCTCTGCTTCTGGAAGAATGGTCATAAGAGTGTATATATCTTCACTGTCCAAAGAAAAACCTGTAGTAACTTTACTTTGCTCCCAATAATTCCAGTAGGCTCTGGACTCACCGCGACCCTGAATTGGATAAAAGGGTTACAGATAATAGATGGATGGATGGATTAACATACTTTGAAATGAACAATGTCTTTTGGAGATGAACCTTGTTGGAGATACAAGGTTTTGTTTCTGACTGTGACTGTAAACATTTGTAGTGGGTGATGTATTGGTTTATCTTGAGGTCTGAGATTTATTAGGGCAGCCAATGAGAAGGGATCTCATTTACATATCAGGCAGAAAGGCACAGTGACATCAATGGCTGGTTTAGTTCTAGGGAATAAAGAGAGGTTGGAAACGGACATGACTTTTATGACGATTATGGCTGCTTTTTGGTATGTAAACATACACAGACCTTGTCAATGGGGGAAAAGACTAAACGGATCTTGGAGGACCCCTGGACCCGTATCTATATTTTCGCTGTGCAGCCCCCAACACGTAAACACAGCCCACGCAGCCCCAGTGTTCAGAAGTGCAGTAATTCAATCACAGGCCAATCATTCAGACCGAGAATCATGTGAAATCACAAATGAAATGTTTTAACTTAAACAGCAGAGAAGAAGAAATAGTGTTCCGTCTCAGACATCGGCTAATACAGCTGCTGGAATAAAATGCTGTGGGGAATCGTGAAGCATAAAGAATGAGATGTTCCTTCAAGCTCCAGGCGCTGTGTCTTTAGTACACTGCTCTCATTTAGAGGTGGGATTTATTCACATATATTCTCTCTCTCTCTCTCTCTTTCCCCCCTCTCTCTCTCTCTCTCTCTCTCTCTCTCTCTCTTTCCTCCCTCCCTCTCTCTCTCTCTCTCTTTCCTCCCCCTCTCTCTCTCTCTCTCTCTCTCTTTCTCTCTCTCTCTCTCTCTCTCTCTCTCTCTCTCTTTCCTCTCTCTCTCTCTCTTTCCTCTCTCTCTCTCTCTCTCTCTCTCTCTTTCCTCCCTCTCTCTCTCTCTCTCTCTCTCTCTCTCGCTCTCTCTCTTTCCTCCCTCTCTCTCTCTCTCTCTCTCTTTCCTCCTTCTCTCTCTCTCTCTTTCCTCCCCCTCTCTCTCTCTCTCTCTTTCCTCCCTCTCTATATATCTGTGCTGGAGATACAGCAGAGGGCAGCCTTACTCTAGCGTGTCTACATGTTCAGACACTCTTCAAATATTCAAATTAATTCTGCTTCTAATTTAGCCGCAAACATCCACACACACACACACACACACACACACACACACACACACACACAGAGTTACAGTAGAGAATGAGTGCAGAGGGTAATATTTAGAAATGGACACTACATGAATTATCTTCAACAATCAGCACCGCTTTCAACAAAAAGATTTAACAGAATCTGACACTGCACACATCTTCTAATGTAGAGATACTACACCAAATATTACATTACAAACTAATAATGAAATAAGCTGTGCTCATGGTGTGTAAGGCTTTTGTTGCAGTGGGTAACAATGAGTCTGTGTTGACTTTGACTGCCACCCAGTTGTTGCTGTTGTGATCTGTTAAAGAAGCTGTTACAGAAAGCACTACTTAAAATTAAGGTGGTATTCTTGGAAACACAGAAATAAGAAGCTTTTTCAGATTGTGATTTTGATACAAAACCAATTCATCTTTCAGCTCTACGTATTATAGCATTTCAGATATTGTACTAATGGTCATAGCCGTGTTGGCCTTCTCAATATTAATATCACAGAAGACCGCCATGGCCAGTCATTTATCCATACTGTTGTCAGGGGTGAAAACACTAATCTCCACATTTGTCCATTTTCATTATTAGACATTTGGAAGATGTCGGATGCCACTTGTATTTTTTCAGAATTTTGAAATGAATGGAGCAAAACAAAGGATCCGAAATCAGCACCGAATACAGCAGTACATGCTCCTCTAAACCCTCCATTTTGAAGACACACACCTCTATCCAGCGACGTGCAGGCCAGTTTTTAACTGAGACACTTTAAAGACAATTCTCCGAGCCATGTCACAGTTGCAGTATGAGTTACTGTCGGTTCCGTGCAGCACTATCACGAACACACGTTTATAAAAGCCTCCCTCAGTCCTTCTAAAGCATCAGTGCAATGCGTCCTGTCTGACTCCGGAGAGAGCCGGTTCTCTGCAGAGCTGTTGCGCTGGTGGCTCTGTGCCAGCTTATCTGTCCCTTTCCTCTCCTGAAAGGAGCTCGGGGAGCAATATGCCAGCAAGTCACTCTGAACCTGTGGCAGAAATACGCATTTACCATTCCTTATCATCCTCTTGGAGATACAGTAATCGTGCTGCCATGGTGCTGCCCTAAATATTGTACAGCCGTGTGGACAAATACTGCGCCGTTGTGTCCTTGTGACTCGCGTGTTTTGATTAGTCATGAAACCCCTGTGGTCGAATATTTCAAAACATGATGCTGGGAGTGTGGCATTTTAATGATAAAGTTTATTTAAAATAAGCTAAATAAATTAATTAATTAATCTAACATCAGTACCAAGCTGGATACACAAAGTCATCACTAGTGTATTAGTGACCTCTGCATTTAACCCATTCATGGCACTGAACACACACACTCACATTAGTGATTAGGGGCAGTGAACACACACTCGGAGCAACGGGTAGCCATCCTTGGCACGCAGGAAGTATCTGAGGGTTAGGTGCCTTGCTCAAAGGCACTTCAGCCATGGATGTTCCCACTGGGGTTCAAACCAGCAACCTTCAGGTACTGAGCCTGGACTCTAACCACAGCTGCACATTTACTGTTGGAGCTTACTGTTATAGTTTCCAATTAAAATGTAAGTAACTGTGATACATTCTGTATTATAACAGCAATATAGTGATTATAAAATTACTACAAGGTGGGAACACATCCTGGAGGGGGCGCCAGTCCTTCGCAGGGTGACACACACTCACACATTCACTCACACACTCACACATATGGACACTTTTAACCAACGTGTGTTTTTGGAGTGTGTGAGGTAAGCGGAGCATTTGGAGGAAACCCACACGGACACATGGAGTACACACCACAGAGCGGGGCTCGAACCCACAACCCCAGGACCCTGAAACTGTGTGACTGCGACACTAACCTGCTGCACATCCGTGCTGCTCTATTATTCATTCATTCATTCATTATCTGCAACCCTTATCCAGTTCAGGGTCATGGTGGGTCCAGAGCCTACCTGGAATCATTGGGCGCAACACACCCTGGAGGGGGCACCAGTCCTTCACAGGGCAACACTCACACCTACGGACACTTTTTGAGTCACCAATCCACCTACCAACGTGTGTTTTTGGACTGTGGAAACTGTTGTGGAAACCGGAGCACCCGGAGGAAACCCACGCGGACACAGGGAGAACACACCACACTCCTCACAGACAGTCACTCGGAGGAAACCCACGCAGACACAGGGAGAACACACCACACTCCTCACAGACAGTCACCCGGAGGAAACCCACGCAGACACAGAGAGAACACACCACACTCCTCACAGACAGTCACCCGGAGGAAACCCACGCAGACACAGGGAGAACACACCACACTCCTCACAGACAGTCACTCGGAGGAAACCCACGCAGACACAGAGAGAACACACCACACTCCTCACAGACAGTCACCCGGAGGAAACCCACGCAGACACAGGGAGAACACACCACACTCCTCACAGATAGTCACCCGGAGGAAACCCACGCCGACACAGGGAGAACACACCACACTCCTCACAGACAGTCACCCGGAGGAAACCCACGCAGACACAGGGAGAACACACCACACTCCTCACAGACAGCCACCCGGAGCGGGAATCGAACCCACAACCTCCAGGTCCCTGGAGCTGTGTGACTGCGACACTAACCTGCTGCGTTATTATTATTATTTAATATAAATTATTATTATTAATATATTTGCCATTTTATCCTGCAATTCAAACACACAATGATATGCAAGAGACACAGAAATAATTTACAGTGGGAGAGAGTTCTAGGGGCGTGAAGCAAGTCTGGAGAATGACGGAAAGCTTGCCAAATCTGTGGAAGTTGACTGAGCGACACTTGGAGAAGGTCAGAAGATTATCAAAGATTATTAGAGCTTTGAGTGATGGATGCTGTATTTTACAGGAAGCCTGTGAAGGTTTTTTGGAGAGAGGGTGTGGTGAGGAGAGGTGACCGAGTGTGAGCGAGGAGATGAGCAGAGGACCGAAAAACACTGGTCAATTATGTGAAGATGACTGCAGCTTACAGCAGAGCTTCCTGCAGTTAGTGAATTCAACTTCTTTAAGGTGCACCCCATTGTGAACATAGTATTGGGGTTTGGATAATCACCATCAAAAAGCCTGAGCTCTGGAGCAGCTGCACATGATCGCCTGGTCCTCACAAAGGGCTGCAGAGATACAATCAGATCCTCACAGAAATGTTCTAACATCTATTCCCAGGCCAGACTAGAAGCATTTATTGCAACAAACCTGGGTAAACCCCTATGAATCTCCTTCATTTCAGAAGAACGCTGGGTCAATGCATGCCCTGTGTCCTGTGGGGTTTCTCACAATGGAGAACTGGCCTCAGCTGTAGCCACGGACATCACATAGTGTGAGTGATCAGACCTTTTTGAAGGCGTACGTCTCCTGATCCCGTAAGAGAAGGTTCCATTGGTGGGTTTTTCAATAAAACCACCCTGAGATTTCTGAGGATAATATTGAAAGCAGATGATATTCTTGCCATTCGACTCTTGGCTGCGGCACCAAAAATTCGGAATAAACAACACCTCGAGAGCGGGCGAGTGGTGGAGAGGCTGCGGCGCGAAAGATAAAGCAAAACAGGA
The DNA here is from genome assembly GCF_029633855.1 of Hoplias malabaricus. Classification (NCBI taxonomy): domain Eukaryota; kingdom Metazoa; phylum Chordata; class Actinopteri; order Characiformes; family Erythrinidae; genus Hoplias; species Hoplias malabaricus. The sequence continues at coordinate 24,022,194 of NC_089819.1, forward strand.
GTAATATCACAAGCAAAAATATTGATCATCTCTGTGATGCTGTGTGTGGGCTCAGGCAGACGGCCGGCTTCACTCCTGAGCTCATTTCACTTGTGCCTCCAAATGAAAGAAAAGTGGGGTAATTTGCTCATATTTCTGTATTTATATGAATCTCGACGCTCTTCAAAGCCCACCAAAATACCATCAGACGAAGACTGGGGACGGGAGAAAAGGGGGAAAAGAAATAACACCATTTTCACACAATGAAGCCATTTTGGGATGGAGGCCTTGAGACTGACAAAAAGGCAAAATAATAAATAAATAAATAAATAAACAAGGCCAATTTTCTGTCGGCGGAGAACGCAGAAGAAAAGAATATTGTTTCATGCTCGTCTCTCGTTGACTATTCAAGGCTCTGAGACGCTGGAGCGCCGCTGTCCGAGTGCAGGTCGTCCACTCTGCACTTGAGGTAATTATGCTAGATGCATTTTGAAGGTGGAAGCTGACAGCTGTCTGCTGGCCCCTCTTTGATCGTCGCTGATGGCAGGGGTCATGGCTCGGGATGCTTTTTCGTCATCTGAAATATGCCGTATACAGAAGGCTATCTATGATTTTCCGTGTTGTGACAGAAATACGCACACACACACACACAGGCTCTAAGACACTCTTCTCATTGGGTGGATGAGCCGAGAAAGGGAAGGTCAGAGGCAACACGCATGTTGTGTTTAATCATGTTTACAGAAGGCTCAGTGAAATCCGATGGAGCCAAAGTGCCTTCAGAACTAAACAGTGGGTCATTAGAGAGTTGGACAGGGAAACCTTTGCTGAGTGGACAGTTCTGTGTGAATAGAATGGTTATTTATTTTGTGTTAACCGTCACAGGGAGGTGAGTAGGACCAGCATTGACCACACTGACCGTGAACGTGCAGCGATATCCACATGAGGCAGTCACTAGTGTCTGTAGAGTTTTAGTATTTATTGCATTAGCCGTTTATGTTAATACTTGTGATGTTAGCTATAGATCTTACAATTTATTTGTAATATTAGCCTTAGATATTAGTACTTTTTGTAATTCATTAATTATTTTAGTATTTTCCCTAGATTTTAAGATATTGGCAAAAATTAGATGTAGTTTACTGGCCTTTAAATACATTTGTAGGTTGCATATACGTTTGTATTTTTAGTATTACTCTTAGAAGATTGTATTTTTATTATTTATTATTATACACCAGATGTTTGTGGTTATTAATATCTGTAGTATTAGCACTGGAGTTTTACGGTGTGTAGTGTTAGTCACAAAAAATTAGTGTTATACTATTTTCTATTTTTAGTATGTAGTATTTTTAGCATTAAAGATGCTTGGCAAAAAAAGCTGTAGTGTAGCAACATTATATGGGGTGTACTATGTGCAGTATTTTTAGTATTTATTAGTAATATTATTGGTTGGGTGGCATAGTGGCACAGCAGGTTACTGTTGCAGTCACACTGCTCCAGGGACCTGGAGGTTGTGGGCACGAGTCCCGCTCCGGGTGACTGTCTGTGAGGAGTGTGGTGTGTTCTCCCTGTGTCTGCATGGGTTTCCTCTGGGTGACTGTCTGTGAGGAGTTTGGTGTGTTCTCCCCACAGTGCAAAAACACACGTTGGTAGGTGGATTGGTGACTCAAAAGTGTCCATAGGGGTGAGTGAATGTGTGAGTGTGTGTGTTGCCCTGTTACAGTTTCATAATCCTTTGTCATTGACGGAGTTGTATTGTCACTGAAGCTCAGTTGTGTGCTGTGGGATTTTTCAATATCTGCACCATTTGTCATTGAGAGTTTCTCAGAGGCTTTTGCACTAGATCCTGGGCCATTTCTGTGAGATTTTGATGGCATTCAGCCTTGAAAACCTGCATGAGGTCAAGTGCTGCTGTTAGATGATCAGCTCTGGATCACACTCATCCCAGAGATATTAGGTGAAGCTCCAGAAGCCCAAGGACACAGACTCTGAGTTTCCCTGGAATAGAGCATTTCACACCGAGCCTCTCTGAATGACTTCACCTCTTGACTCTTGAATTAAGCAGATATTAGGGTTCCCTCTTTAAACCTCATTACCGTTCTCCATATGAATCCTTCCTTGTTTCCTTAAGGTGAAATTAATGGCTGATTTCAGCCTGAAACCCCAATGTCTGCCTCCACCAATTTTCACTGAGCTCTACACGTCTTTATGCATTACTTCAAAGCTTTGTTAATCAATGACTCTGCCTCCAGTTCAGCTCTAATGAAGAAACAGGACGTGGCTTTGAATTATACGCCACTCTCGAAGAGTCGGCCATGAAAAATAAGTGAAAACTCATTAGAAAAGCAAGTCAATGTGTTGAAGAGGAAAACAAGGGGAGGCATGAAGTTAATAAAGCTAATAAAGCCCCTCCGCCTCGTCCCCCTGGTCTTACCTGGGATTTATTAGCATATGACTGTTTTCAATCATTACCTCCGATTGTGATTAACCCTCGCAGGAGTCTATCCTTACAGCCCTGCCGCCCAAAGGCCAGTGGGCGTGTTTTCAATTACGCTGCTCAACTGCTGCTAATTAGCCCCGCATTAATCAATACCGCCATCAATAGGAGGATGAGGTCTTTTATTCAGACGCAGGATTTATTTGAAGGGTGGATTTTAAGACCTGCTGGGGTATTTGACTCTAACGTCAAGGGTCATCAGACGGGTCAGGAGAGCACAAAACGGTAAATCTGTGGAGGACGTGCGATAGATTGCGGCTTATTACTTTGCCTCGACTGAACGGTGTTTATGGACGGCGTGTGTTTATAGGAGTGCTGCTCCCCTGACTCTGGGTTGTACTATGCCATAGTAATCCAAGATTAGATTCACTGCCTCTCCAAGCATTTGGAGACACTTTACAATAACTGACTTCTGCTGCTTGAAGGTGGACGTTCAGGTGCACACCTAGGTCGTAAAATCTTCATAGAAAAGCATTAATCAATAGAATGGTATCGGCACGAGCCTCGTCACTGGGCCTAATGCCAAGTGTGGGCCAGAGGGGTATAAGGCATTGGGCTGTGGTAAGTAAGTCTCAGATTTAGGAGTCGAGACCAAATTTGAATGGAGTAGCATTACAAACACATATGAGTTTAGTGTAAAAATTAATAACATTTGCCCACTGTATGAATATTATAATTGTAATTAATCTTGATTATGTCTAACCATACTGATGATGCCAATATCATTCTTTAATTTGAAAGAGGAAGTGCCCTAAACTTGAATAAACACAAATAGTTGCTTGAATCATTTGCTTGAAACAAATGAATTAAAATGTCTGATTATTATTCATTCATTCATTCATTCATTCATTCATTCGTTCATTATCTGTAACCCTTATCCAGTTCAGGGTCGCGTTGGGTCCAGAGAATTGGGCGCAAGCTGGAAATACACCCTGGAGGGGGCGCCAGTCCTTCACAGGGCAACACAGACACACACACATTCACTCACACACACGGACACTTTTTTTGAGTCGCCAATCCACCTACCAACGTGTGTTTTTGGACTGTGGGAGGAAACCGGAGCACCCAGAGGAAACCCACGCAGACACATGGAGAACACACCACACTCCTCACAGACAGTCACCCGGAGGAAACCCATGCAGACACACGGAGAACACACCACACTCCTCACAGACAGTCACCCTGAGGAAACCCACGCAGACACAGGGAGAACACACCACACTCCTCACAGACAGTCACCCGGAGGAAACCCACGCAGACACAGGGAGAACACACCACACTCCTCACAGAGAGTCACCCGGAGGAAACCCACGCAGACACAGGGAGAACACACCACACTCCTCACAGACAGTCACCCGGAGGAAACCCACGCAGACACAGGGAGAACACACCACACTCCTCACAGACAGTCACCCGGAGGAAACCCACGCAGACACAGGGAGAACACACCACACTCCTCACAGACAGTCACCCGGAGGAAACCCACGCAGACACAGGGAGAACACACCACACTCCTCACAGACAGTCACCCGGAGGAAACCCACGCAGACACAGGGAGAACACACCACACTCCTCACAGACAGTCACCCGGAGGAAACCCACGAAGACACAGGGAGAACACACCACACTCCTCACAGACAGTCACCCGGAGGAAACCCATGCAGACACAGGGAGAACACACCACACTCCCCTGGAGCTGTGTGACTGCAACACTAACCTGCTGTGCCACCGTGCTGCCCTCTGATTATTATTAGCTTTGTTAAACAAGGATTTGTGGAAAAGAAACAAACAAACAACCTTATACACTTTTAGAAAAATTCAGTTGTGAGAAACTTTTGTGAAATTTCCCTTTTTTAAGTCAATACTTAAGTGTTTAGTATCAGAAAAGAAACCCTGGGATCATACAGTGGTCAACATTCACACAGTACACTGTCCTTTGTGTCGATTACAGGTTTTGTAAAATATAGGAAACATAAAATAAACTGTTCAAATCAAAAAAATACACACAATACTTTTAAAAACATAACTGCCAAAACTAGTATGGATACTTTGAATATGTCACATTTAAAATCTATCAGATATCGGCCATTTTCTGCTGATATCGATATAAATAGGTGTTACTGCGTCTCCCAAGTGCTGTATTCCACCATCTGTAACAATCAACTCAGTTAAACTGGTGGAGGCCTCCAGCATGGACAGAGTGATTCTATTCCAAGAGGCAGAGGCTGACAGCGCTGTCTGTGTCCAGTCTGCACCACGTTCGATATCTTTGGGCTGGACCATACCCACTATTCCCAGAGGCCGAGAGTCCAGACACAGTTTGTGTGGTGCTGTCAGCTGAGCTTTAACTCGCCACGGCTCAAGCGTCCGGTGGCGGGCAGCAGGTAGAGCTCTGCCTTGTCTCGGGCCTGGAGTCAGTAAACCTGCCGCCTCTCTCTGGGGAGCTGCCTCTAATGCAGCCTGCATTCACAGAGCTGTAACCAGATCACTGCCCCGGCCCGGCGCTAAAAACCCAGCAGTCTGGACTCGCTAGGCGTCTGTGGTCAGGCTCCCCCCCTGCCCCTCGCTTATCTCCCTCCCTCCAAACAGAGGGATGAGCCTTTATTCACAGTCAGATGAACGAGAGGCTGCAATGGGATGTGTTTGTTTATTTATTATTATTATTATTATTATTGTTTTTTATTATGATAGCAACAGATCAGTTCTGTGAACTCATGTTTGTTGTAGTTTTTTGACACCTGTTTTTATTATTATCACAACAATAGACATTAATTGGGGGAAGCCTATTTTTTGCTAGGTTGTTTGTTCATTTTAGTCGCAAAACACTAGTTGTGTTTATGTGAGAGCACAAAGATGAAGTTAAATGCAACAAAATACACAATGAGCATGAGTAAAAATAGAGCCAAATGGAAACCCTGAAGAAAGAGAACCAAGTGAAAATTGCTAAAAAAAAATACAGCTTCTGCTCCTCACTCCTCACTGCTGTGTGCTCAGGGTCAGGGTGAACAGCGAGTGGCTCGTTATGACTTAAAGGAACAGGTGCAAACACCAGCCATTCTGGACAGGACTGTTTAGACAGAGGGAGAACGCTGCTGGGGTGATCTTTGTGGTATTTTGACTAAAGCAAGTGACAGACATGTTAACTTGCTCCGAAAATTAGTGAATTGCTGCTTTAAGTACCCAAACGTTTGCACGCAGTGTCTGCGTACGCTGTGCTTCATGTCAATGAGCCCCGGGGGCGGCCAGTCCGTTGTTTCATAAAACTCAAAAATACTTAGAAATTGTTCACTAAAATGTGTGTCATTTAAAAATGTTGACCATACAAGGTCCCACCATTCTGACCATAACTGTAACTGAGAAGCGTAAAAGCCGACTGTCCATAAGCAGGGGTTCTGTGACCTTGCGGTGTCATTGGAAGATGGGAGCTGTTCTACATGTCCATTATCCATTTATAGCCCAGGATCAACAAAGTCTGTATGGCTTTCATACGTTAACATGTTTTTCCTGTGATGGAGAGACCAGACTCTGGGGGAAGAAGCTGGAGGGAACGAGACGACACTCTGAGCGCAAGACAGAGCCCGGGTTCACAACAACGTATTGATATTCACCCCTTCCTCTCGCGCTCTCTCTCTCTCTCTCTGGCCAGGATATGGTTTCACTCGTCTCCAAGGTTGGCGCCAAGCTCCGTCTTCTATGGACCACAAACCAGAATTAATTGCAAATCAATCGAACAAACTACAACGGATCAGTAAACCAATTAGTAATTTTAGCTGCTCATCCTGGGTTTTATCTTCTGAGTTTTTAACTCCATATATTTTCTGTTCTTTTAACACAAGGCCTCATAGTGAAGACATGTGGTGTTTTTGTTCTCCAGCAAAAGCTGAGCGCGATGGTTATAGAGAAAAATCTTTGACTTTCAACAGAAGTCAACGGTGGCTGATTTTCTTTGAGGCGTCATTCGTTAGAAAATCTCAACTTTGCAAATTGGAAGTGACAGAAGAATTCAAACAAGCTTCCTGTAGGTTAGGGTGGGGGGTGGGGTCCGAAATATCTCTGTTATAAAACTTTTTTTTTATTTAATACTTTGACATTTTCTTATTTTTCCCCCATAACATTTAGTAACACTGTCTTATTTAATTTTTGAAATAAAAGTCCACATTATTGTCAGGTGAGGAATGTACAGGGTGGGCCATTTATACAGATACTCCTTAATAAAATGGGAATGGTTGGTGATATTAACTTCCTGTTTGTGGCACATTAGTATATAGGAGGGGGGGGGATCTTTTCAAGATGGGTGGTGACCATGGCGGCCATTTTGAAATCGGCCATTTTGGATTGAACTATTGTTTTTTCAATGGGAAGAGGGATATGTGACACATCAAATGTATTGGGAATTTCACAAGAAAAACAATGGTGTGCTTGGTTTTAACATAACTTTATTTAGTTTCTGACCACTAATAAAATGTGTTCAAAGTGCTGCCCATTGTGTTCGATTGTCAATGCAACCCTTTTCTCCCACTTTTCACAGACTGATAGCAACACCGCAGGAGAAATGCTATGAGCAGAAAAAGGAGAAGCTATTATGTGCTGCTTTTAATATTTGTTTATTTTGTAGCCTCTTAATAATACAATCCTGGGGTTGGGGGGGGGGGGACTAATTAATTTATTAATAACTATAAAATCTATATCAGACACAGTCAGCTGTGTATTTTAAAAGCTGTTTTCTATATCAGCTCATACAATAACAACAGCAACAACAACAAATATAGATTTAATTAAAAACACAAATCATAGAATATAAAAATAACAAGAGGTGGACAGTTTTGTAAAATAACATTATTCTTTTCTATTGGGGTGTATTTAAATGAGGAATCTAAAAGTATCATATAGATATTGTTTATGATATATGAATGATAATGTAACTGGAAGGTTGCCAGTTCGATGCCCAGAGCCGGCAGGTCATGACTGAAGTGCCCCTGAGCAAGGCACTTAACCCCCAACTGCTCCCCGGGCGCCGTGGCTAGGGCTGCTCACCACTTCAGGCATGTGTGTGCTCACTGCCCCCTAGTGTTCACTAGTGTGTGTGTGTAAATGTGTGTTTCACTGCACGGATTGGGCTAAATGCGAATAACTCATTCCTCAGTGTGTGTGAGCACAGTGTCCAATAAAGTAATTGCAATTCTAATTTTCAGTGTTGCTGTCTACACTGACACAATTGATTTATTATATAACCAGATCGGATTTTCCTGGTTTTGAAAAAGTAAATATCCGAATGACAAAGACTGCAGAGAGATACTGTGTATTGTTCAACCACATGATCCTGGATTAAAGGACACTGGGCTGAAATGAGTTTGGTGTTTTTATGTATTTACAGATGTGCAGTGTTTCTGAAGCTGCACATGTGGAAGTACGGTACTGTTTGTATTGTTACGGCTGAGATTCTCATTAATGATTTGATATTAGAGCAGAAATGCTGGGAGGGGAGAGGGGCTGGCTGGAGCTAATACCATGATGCACCATCTTGAGGCATAAGATCTTTTAATGTATTCTCTGGCTGTGGCTGAAAGGAGGAAAGAGGGGAGTTGAATAGATCCATTAATTTAATTGAAGCAGGCCCCGACAAGAGATAAAACATCTCCCACATCTCTCCAGGCTGCTGCCGGCTTTATAGTAAACAAGCAATGATCCATAAACAAAAAAAAAACGCCAGCGCAGGAGACCCACTCTATACAGACTTCAAGGCCACAAAAATATGACCCAGGCAGAGGAGAATGGCCGCTGAAGAGCCCCCTCTTCCCTCTCTCCGAGCCTCCGCGTGCATTCAGCCAGGATGGGGCTCATTGTGGAGCTGCTTTGGGATTTTGATGTTGATAATTCTGCTCCTGGTCCCGATGCTGGTGGCTGTCAAAGAGAAACCTGCAAGTGCAGAAAATAACCAGTGCTCCATAGTGCTTTTTCTTCTGCTTTTTTGTTGAAAAGAGACAGCGACCTGAACGGTGACGGGCTCGGACAATGGCTACTTTTAGGCTAATGTTGGAGAGATGCACTGGAGTTTGTGTGTGTGTGTGTGTGTGTGTGTGCACCGAGGTTCTGTTTTGAGAAATTTCCACCTGTGAAAATGCACTTTCCTTTTTACATCCCTTTTTAATCAATGCATGGACATTGTTTACAAAACAGTTTTAAATTACACCCTAAATTTGGTCATAGGGTTATTTCTCAGCATTAGCATGTGTATGAATTATTAAAGCTCACTGCTTGAGTAATTTTCTCATTCTTCCCCAGTTTCACCCATCAGTGAGTCTCCTCTGATCGTACACACTGCTTTCTCTGAAATACGCAAGGCCAAGCCACTGATTATTTTTCGACTGGTGCAACTGGACAGCTTAACACACCGGAGGAGAATGCAAACTGCCCAGATCTGCATATCAGCTCACAGCAGCCTGTGCTGGCTTGTACCATCAGCAGAGTGTCTGATGGGCGTCCTACCCATCCCGACAGTGAGGCCAGTCCTCTCTTCATCTCTGAAGGTGAACCGTGGATGTTATAAGAATAATATATATATATATATGTACACAGTATATCATTAAAATAATAAATATTATACATACTGATTATGGCTTCTATGGCTTCCTGTTTGTTTTCCATAGCCCTGACCCAATCCAGTGAGAACTGCTGCCACATCCTCAGGTCCACAGTGAAAACAGCAGCAGGGGCTCTGACCTCACGTATGTAGGGAATTTGAACGTAATTTTGGCAGATGGTAACTGATGATCAAAAAAACAAAGCCTGTGATGAAGCAGGGCTCAGAGCTCAGTGCATTTCTCTCGCAGAGTTCCAGCATTATCTGGTTGGGATTGGGTTTCTGTGGAAGTGCTAGCCTAAGGGGAAACGGTGACGTGTGGATAGGCTCCGCTAGGCTTCTTTCTGAAAGAGAAGCGTGGAGAAATCCGAGCTACTGAGCTCCACACAGCTCCACAAACTTCGCCTGTTAATCGAGAAGAGTTGGGCTTTCGGCCTGTAAATGTGGCTAATATCAATAATGTAGGCATCGAGGACTTTTAACCGAGGACATCAGAGCTCTGTGGTCAAAATTCATGCAAGATATAGAGGCATTAGAGCTTCGTGAAGTGGTACCATCTGAGGTAAAGAGCCTCGATTAGGTGTTATGTTATGATTGTGATTATGTGCTGTATTAGCTTCTACAGTGTTGATATGGCAGAAGGTTTCGGTCAAATCCAGTGTGTGTTTCTCTGTGTCCAGTGATCAGTCCTGTTTTTAAACCAGTGTTCTGACGAATGATTGATTGCGTTATTTTATATAAACAGTATACTCACACCTATGACATCTTTGCCGTACCTGAATTCCATATTATTTACGCGCCACTGTTTTAAGCTCAAGTCAATTTTATTCCATCCTCGCAAAAATAGGGACGTCGCTAGTGATTTAAGAGTGGAGGGTGAAGCTGGGCTTGCAGTGACACTGAAGGGATGGGGCTAGGTCCCCTAAAGCACAGAAATACAGTGCTACAGATTGTTTGGGTGAGTAAATGACACTCTATGCATTTCTATAGAGCTAAAAAACCTTGAATTCACATCAATAAATAACTACATCACATTACTGTAGTTAAACGTTTGCACTAATATGACCCAGCAACAGTCCACAAAGTTAACAGACTACACTCTGTGGAAGAAGAGTAGCTTACTGTGAATGTTTCTTTTTAAATAAATACAATTATGGATTGAACACTGGTGTATTTTATTATATTTCATTTTGGCTGCTGTTTTATTGAAGCAAAAACCACGAGAGGTCGTTCTTTACTTCCATTTTCTCAGGTGGATATAAGAGCTATACGATCATGACTAAGTGGTTAAATCCATGGCTGAAACTTTCTGAAACTGCAGCAGTCCAAAGACAGATTCAGACAGCCAAGACTTTCTGACATCACAACCTTAAGGAACCAAACCTGTCAATTTGCAGAGCAGGGCTTTCAAGCTGCAGCCGAGTGGTGGAGGCATGGGTGGAGATGGAGGTTGTAAAGGTGTTCTAAAGCCTTTAGAATAAACAGCGGAAGATTTTCGGTGAGGATGTGATGGAGTTCTGTTATGAAAACATTAATGAGGTTAGGTAGGAATAGTAGATGATTAGTTGTGGATCACAAACACCACTCCACATCCCGCTCCACCTTAATGTACTGATGTTATTCCATCACTCCAAAGGACAGAGTGCCACTGCTACACAGCCCAATGCTGGGGGCTTTATACTCCTCTAGCTGACACTTGGCATTGAGCATAACCTCTGGCTCATCTCATGCTTCTCTATGAAGAAAGTCCCAGTTGTATGTGCACAACTGATCACATTTCCACAGTGGGGGGAACCTTAAAGTAGCCAGAGCATTGAATGCTTGTATGGAATAAGCTGTGTTTGTACAGCAGTCGATGACGGTTTTCTCTTTTTAACAAATGTATTTTGAGATAGTGAAATGATTATGGAGTTCTTTTAATAAATCCCAGGCTTTGGGTTTGCTAATGGGAACTGGACAGCTTTCTTTAAATGCAGAAGCACTACAGTCCGTCTCTCGGTGCAGCTATATCTCCACTGCCATTAAAAAAAAAAAAAAACCCGCTGACAGAGAAAAGCAGCAAGTGTTGAAGGTGTTTGAGCCCACGTTTTTGAGATTACAAATACCTCACTGTCATTTTCTTGGCTGGGGCTTCTCAGAAATGATCCAGAAGGGCTGAGAAAAGAGGCTTTTAAGTGCGTAATGGTATCACCTCCCGATCATTTGCCTCGCCGGACTCTGCTCTTGAGCCTAAAAGTAACTTTAGAATACAGCACTGAATCAATAGTGAAATTATCTGTTTTGCCTTTGCTGGCCTATTCTTATCTTACATTATCTTCAGCACGGGCTCCCGTTTTAATGCGGAATGGCTGTCCAGCCGAGGAGATGGAGTAGCAGGGATTAGAATGTTGTTTTAGTGGTGAGCACTAAGTAGTTCGTATATCCCTGTTAAGTGGTCCGGAATAAAAATGATACAGTAGGGTCTCTCCACCACAGACCGTTTCATCTGGCACCACCCCCACCCCCTCCCCCACAAACCCCTTTGCGTCTCTTCTACCTACTCGTTTTTTCCCCCTCTGCTTTGGGTCATAACACACTTTTAGGCGAGACTAAAAACGGTAGCAGATTAGTTTCAGCTCTCGAGCCACTCAGGCTACAGGACGCCTTATAATCAACACGAAACAGAAACCTGTCCCCTTCAAGGTCATTTTCACCACTGATGGTGACGATTCTGTGAGAAACTTCTTTTTATGGACACCACACCTCATGGTCCCAGGGGAACTGTGAGTGGAAGAACATCACTTTAGTCTAATCAGAGCAAACCAGTCATAAAAATCATACATCTACTAATGCAAAAAACCCCAAAACACCCAGAAAATGAAAAATCATTGATCACGCACAAACCCACTCTCTCATCGTGAGAATATTTTGCCTTGTAAGGATCACAAAGCAAGAATCGTATCACTTATCAATATTGGTTCAGGTAACTACAACAGATTCCAGAATAATAGACTCCCTTCCAAAGATAAATAATGGAAATTCAGCTCATGTGAGCAGCCTTTGAGGTGTGTGTGATTACACTATTTATTTAGCACATATCTCCGTGATAACATTTACAGCTTATCAAAGGACAAACTGTGTGCTCAGCCGCGATATTAAACGCACTACATACACCGTTCTGTTCCAGCCGAGCTTATCGTCTTCCTATCGCTTGAGAACCGTGATTGTTTTTGTGTCAAAAGTGTGTGACGAGTTACTTTTCCCAGGCAAACTGCATAGCACAGGTTTAGTGCCAAATACCTTTGTCATTGTTTACAATTAAATATGTATTCATGTGGATAGTAAATGAATTTGCGAGTGTGTATGTGATGGCTTCTAGCACAACAAACGTGATTTTTCAGATGGTACAAATTCGACCACAAACTTTCCCCAAAGACAAAAAGTCACCAACCAATCTTTATGTCTCTGGCATTTTCAAAGTCAATGGAGATTTGGTATTTTCTCACTGTCAAAAAAAAAAGAAATGTCATCATTTGAACACAGCAGCTGTTTGTTTTGTGGATAACTACATTTGTGTAATCTCCACAGAAAAGCATAAGGAAGTGGAATGAGACACCCTGGAGCAGCTGCACATAGGCCTGTGGTCACCACGTCCAATGGCAGGCATGACAAGAGGGCTTTAACCCCCCCCCCCCCCCCCAGTACCTCCAACAAGTACCATACAACAAGTATGTTTGTGTTGTACAACTAATCACTCATCATGAGTTCCTGTATTTACTAATGTTCTCATGCCATCAAATCCTCACAGCGATGTTCCAACATCTAGGTTAAAGCCTTTCCAACAGAGTAGAAGGTCCTGCAACTAGGGGTGGGACAGACTCCCCACTCGACTTCTCGTCATGCAGAGGAAACATGACAGACAAAATAAATGATCCTCTTTAAGAAAAACGATCTTTGCAGTCAGTAACACAGATCACGGCTCTTTTAATCTTATCGTTCCCATCTTTCCTTGAGATTTTGTTCGAGGTGTTTCAAACGGGAAAGTATTCATGCTCACCCTGGTAGAGTCGAGTGCAGGAATCTGAGCTCGGCTTTCAGAAGAAGTCGATAATAAAGCCATGTTGTGTAAATACCCCCATTCTTCCAGTGGCTGCCGTCTAATCTGATCAGACTGTTATCGCCCACACCTTGCTGGCCCTACCTGCCTCTGATTATTTGATCTACCCCCTGCAGCCCCTATTGGAGGATGAAAAGGTGAAACAGAGATGTTACACTCAGGAGAGAATGAGGGCCTTTTTTTTTTTCAACCCAACATCTGCAGAAGCCGCAAAGGAGGAGGTGCAGCAACATCCGTGTTTCTCCATGTTCATTTGTATCAGAACTCGTTACGTTTCAGCTCAGAGACAAACTGTAATCTCCAAAACGATAACTTCACAGGTGAAGGGACAACCTTAAACCTTACCATTTTAGAAGATATGCATGTCAAACTATTTAATTCCAAACACATCTGTGCATTAGTCGCAGTGTTTAGGGCAGTAGGTTAGTGTCGCAGTCACACAGCTCCAGGGTTTGATTCCCACTTCTGGTGACTGTCTGTGAGGAGTGTGGTGTGTTCTCTCCGTGTTCATGTGGGTTTCCTCCCACAGTCCAAAAACACATGTTGGTAGGTGGATTGATGACTCAAAAGTGTCCCTAGGTGTGTGTGTGTGTCGCACTGTGAAGGACTGGCGCCCCCTCCAGGATGTATTCCTGTCTTGTGCCCAGTGATTCTGGGTAGACTCTGGACCCACCGTGAACCTGAAATGGATAAGTGGTTGCAGATAATGAATGAATGAATGAAAAGCCTTAAAAGTGCATTTGACGTAACTCCACACGTTCCCCTTCGTTCAGTACACATGGATCTATGAATACAACATTAGTCCTTTACCTGCATCCCAAGGTTCCGCCCTGCAACTTGATGTTTGATTAGTTTGATGATGTATGAAATCCTAACAGTCTGAATCTGTGTTTTTGGGACGCTGCTGTTTTGGCGCCGGCTGCTTATTTTACTCTTGATGCATTTCATTGTGATTGAACACCTCCATGTGGAAAGGCTAAGAAGGGTAAACTCCCAATTTTCCAGGAGGGCATCTTTAAGGAATGAACTCCCAGTCCTACTGTCGGGAATTGTAGATTTGACTTGGACATAAACAGTGACAAATGCATTTTTGCGAAAAGAGGAGATACGAGGTTCTGACAGCGATGTTATCTGTGTTTGTGTGTCATACACACCCGCCCTGCAGTCGTCTTTGATCAGATATGTTGAAATCCCTCAGGAAGGCGCACAGGCGGCTCAGGCTCCAGATGTTTTGCAGCTGTCAATCAAGGCCCTGAATCGGATCGATCTGGACCATATCGGGTGTTCGTCTTTTACAGGGAGTCTATCTCTGCAACACTGGAGGGAAAATGATTTACATTCCACAGGAGCGCCGGTGCGTGGGGCAGGGCCTTCACACTCCGCAGAACTTCCCCTCCTCTGCCGTGACTAAGATCCAGCATCGCAACAAGAAAGTGAGTCTGACATGTCCTCCATCTGCCTCCAAACTAGGGGCTGTTCACCGAGCAGGTTTCCTCAGTTAGGAAGTTAACTCAAGCCTGGATTCGAGGACTGTTCATTAAGAACGTCCTTCAGGAGAGTTCTTATTGGACACAACTGACTTGACACTTATCTTGCGTTGAGAAATACCTAATAGGATTAATAGAGGAGTGTGAATTATGAATGTTCCTCAGGCTTAAGTTATCTGGTTAAACTGAGAATTAATGCATTCATTCATTATCTGTAACTGCTTATGCAATTCAGGTTTGTGATGGGTCCAGAGCCTACCCGGAATCAATGGGTACACACACACACACATATTCACTCACACCTACAGACACTTCTGAGTCGCCAATCCACCTACCAATGTGTGTTTTTGGAATGTGGGAGGAAACTGGAGCACCCGGAGGAAACCCACGTGGACACAGGGAGAACACACCAAACTCCTTACAGACAGTCACCCGGAGAGGAACTTGAACCCACAACCTCCAGGTCCCTGCTGCGCCACTGTGCCGCCCTAACTTTGGAAATGCCTTCCAGATCATCTTCTCATTGAAACATTAAAGGAAACGTTTCAACAGTCCAGCCCATTTAGAAACAGGGGTCTCGGATTCAAAGTCAAAGTCAAGTCAAAGTGAACTTCATTGTCATTAACACAACACACACAGTGGTGCTCAGCTAAACGAGATTACGGTTCTCTATATTCTAGGGTTCTCTATATTCTACGGTTCTCTAAATTCAACACAGGTATGAAATTATTTTGGTTAGTTCATATTCCTGTTATAGAATTACATGTAGATATTTGTTTCGCTTTGGAATATTTTCTAATTTTTGAGTGGCTCTGTGCACCAAAGTGTGGAGGAATATTATCCAGTAATATCAGAGTTCACTGTCCACCACCTTAACACCTGTGTTGATCAACGGTGCACAGCCAGCTCCGAGACCTGCCCTGACGCAATTATACATTTACCCTAGTGACACTCAGCCAGTGCTCGAATGCAGAAACACTTCCAGTTTCCTCTTGTAACAGATGCAGTTGAAAGATCAGCTCAAAGAAAGAAGATCTCACAAATAAAGGCAATGTCAGAGTTTTAATTTGCAGATTATGATGTTGCAAAGACTGAGAATCTTGCAAGGTCACTAATATCAACACTGCAACTAGGTTCCTGGGTAGGGGCTGGATGTCTGTATTCCAGGTGCTGGGTGGGAGTTGGTCTTGTGGTGGTAGAACCACTTCACAGCCACTTGGTGACCGCCGCTTCATCTTTTCTTTTATTAGTGAACGCTACTTCCACATTCTCATTGGCAGCTTGTCAAATACAACTGCTTGGTCAGGGTCATGCATTCACATGGTGGGGGTGTGTTTTATCTGGACGTGCAAGGAAGGGGTGCAAAGTTTGACGTGCATGTTGGTAGATCACATCTCATTTAAATAATCAGCCTCACGTGAACATAAGTAAGTTCAAATAACAGTGGTTTACATACATCAAATAAAAGTAATTTTGAAGTTTATTGGTTATTTATAATGTTAAGAAAATGACCTCACACCAAACAATCATTCATTTATTTATTCATTCATTCATTTTCTGTAAGTGCTTGTCAAGTTCAGGGTCATGTTGGGTCTGGAGCCTACCTGGAATCACTGGGCACAAGGCAGAAACACACCCCGGAGGGGGTGCCAGTCACTTGAAAAGTCGTTTGGTGAAAGGCCAGCATGACCTGCCCATTTTGAAATTGATGCCAGTAACACGTTCCAAAAGTTGGGACGGGGGCATATTTACTAGTGTGTTACATCACCTCTTCTTTTACCAGCATCCTGTATGTGTTTGGGAACTGAGGAGACCAGTCGCTGTAATCTTAAGTGTTTTCCCATTCTTGCTTCTTATAAGAGTTCAGCTGCTCGACAGCTCGGAGTGGGTGTCACGGTGGACCAACATGTGCTCACCGCACATCAGCTATTAGCTAGAGTGGAGAAGTGAGGGAGTGACTGAGTCGCACCTAGATGGAGGTGTGGATTAGAAGTGACCACAGCGGTAGATTTAGCCTGATATTTGGGTCAAACCTTGACTCTTTAGGAAGAAATGCCCTGGGCTCTTTAATGACCTCAGATAGTCAGAACCTCTCATCCAAAGGTGGTGTAGTTTAATCAGTACAGCGTCCCTCTCACTGCACAAAGGCATTGGGATTCACAAAGTGCACAGGGATCAGCCACCCAAGCTTTCCTAGGAGACCAGTACTGACCCATACCTGTATGTTGTGGTTTCAGGTGGCTTCTGGATTTGTAATGCTTTTTAACATATGATCAAATGATGAATGATCAAAAAGAGCATATTTTGAGGCTAATCTCCTGCAGATAGATTTATGATGGGATTGGTTTCTAGGGACTGTTGCTACAAATAGATGAATTCACAGATAAATTATGACCATTTTAGCCTGAAGGTGTGATCAGCCGAACATTGTGAAGTTACAACACCTTTCAGGACAGGGCTGATTTCTCAGTCTCTGTGTATTTATCACATTAATCGTGTTTCAGATTCTTCCAGACCTAGGATTTGTCTCAAAATAAATGTCAAATAAAATCCTCGTACTTGGTTTTAACGTGGCCCTGTCACTTAGCAAAGATCTGCAGCTGGTCGTGGATTGTTTCCTGGGGATGTTTCCGTTTTTCTCCCCCACCTCCACCCCTCTTTCTCAGAAACAAAAGGATTCCAAGATGCTGAGTGCAGCAGGCCTGATGGAGAAGCAATGAAAAAGTCAAAGACTTTATGTCAGACGCTCTGACTTATTTAATCACCATGAGTGGTGGGGAAGACAGACTTTGATTAAGCACGGCTCGCCGATCGATAAAGTCCTTGAACTTGCATAAGTCACTGTGGCTACTGGCAATATTACTCACAGCCTATGTTTTATTCACGGAGGTCTGAGAGCATGTGACCCTCCCCACTCACCCCGTACACCACTCCCCAGCGATGGGGTGCACACCTGAGTGATTCCCTGGCTGATAAATAGAAATGATGGCCTCTGTTACGAGAGCTGACTGTGCACAGACCTACTGCATGCACTTTGCTGGTGGTGCTGAAGGTTTGTTGCGGATGGAATGATGCCTAGTAGAAAACTAACATCAAGTAGCCATAAATAATACCCTCCACCCCAACATAAAACACCCCCCCAGTATTCAGCATTTTCAATAACCTGGTGTTGTCCGTCCTCACACACCTCTGAGGTCTCCCAGTGGCCACTAAACTATGATTCAGGTTTTCTGGCATGTTTCAAAGGTCCAACTTGTTCCAGCCCAAATTTTACTCTCATTGATTAAATGTAGATTGAATGAGTGGCCAGGGGAGCAAAGCCACACAAATGACACGTCCTGCCAGGGCTGACCCTCTCAGTCATTGTTTAATGCACCTTGACAGATTCAATCTGCCGCCCAGAGGAAGGCTGCGGACAAAAGGCCAAACCGAGCCCCCCCTCCGGTGAGGGGAAATCTGAAAAAAGGAGTTGCAGGTCATCAGAATCTTAGTCTGCAGCCGGCCCCATCTAATCACAGAGCCAGTGTTAAACTGACCCGAGATAATCATCAGGAGTGGCCCCTCCCAGACCGCCTTGTCGACGTGACCTGGCAGATGGGGGCTCTCTCCTTCCCTCTCTCTTTCTCTCTCTCTCTTCTTTCATATTGAATAGACAGAGAGAGAGAGAACGCAGCCCTGGGTGAATCGGAGGTAGTGCCCTGATTTGGTGGATTCCTTGGATGAGGCAGCCTCGGGAGCGGAGCCAAATGCAGGTCTCTTCCCATTCACTTTCACATTCAAGCAGCAGTGACTCAGTGTCGCCTCGCATTCACTCCCCAGCACAATGCGCACTATGGTGGCGTACAAAAAAAGTCACGCCGAGGTTCCTCTGGCACAGAAATTCATAAAGCCGTCGCCTCGATGACTTCCCGTCTCGAGTCTGAGAGGAAAAATGAAACATTGGCCCAACAAATGATCATCACAAGCCTTTTCATCTCAGCCGTTACACTGCAGTTTATATTCAAGCACTGGTCCTAGGCTTTTCCAGCAGTGGAGTGGAAACTGGGAAAAACGTTCAACAGAAAATCCGTGTTTGAGCTAGGGTTAGTCCACTGCTAATAATGTGAGGCTGGACAGGCTTATACCATGTTCATTAATGATGTTAATAAATCCCTTGTTCAGTGTGTGTACATGTTCATTTGGTGATTGGAAACCCACCATGCCCCAGAAAAACCAAACCACCCCGTCTGTTTTCTGTGGGCTGCCTGAGTCTGAAAAAAAATGGATAAAATGTATTGTTGTAAATTTGTGCTCCTTCTTATGTGGACTGCTGACACTTCAGGATTGTCCCGCCCCCTCGTCTGAATCTCACCAATCACAGCTGCCATACAACTCCAGGATCTCAGGGTCCTGGTTCCAGTCCTCAGCTCGGGTCACTGTCTGTGACAAGTGTGCTGTGTTCCCTCTGTGTCTGTGTGGGTTTACTCCTGCAGTCCAAACATGTGTTGGTAGGTGAATTGGCTGTATGAACCTGTCCACAGGTGTGAGTGAGTGAACCTGTCCACAGGTGTGTGTGTGTGAGTGTGTGAGTGAGTGAACCTGTCCACAGGTGTGAGTGAGTGAACCTGTCCACAGGTGTGTGTGTGTGAGTGTGTGAGTGAGTGAACCTGTCCACAGGTGTGAGTGTGTGAGTGAATGAACCTGTCCACAGGTGTGAGTGTGTGAGTGAGTGAACCTGTCCACAGGTGTGAGTGTGTGAGTGAATGAACCTGTCCACAGGCGTGAGTGTGTGAGTGAATGAACCTGTCCACAGGTGTGAGTGTGTGTGTGTGAACGAACCTGTCCACAGGTGTGAGTGTGTGACATTGTCCACAGGTGTGAGTGTGTGAGTGAATGAACCTGTCCACAGGTGTGAGTGTGTGACATTGTCCACAGTTGTGAGTGTGTGGGTGACTGGGTGAGTGTTTGAAACTGTCCACCAGTGTGTGTGTGTGTGTGTGTATGTGTTTGTGTGTGTGTGTGTGTGTGTGTGTGTGTGTGTGTGTGTGTGTGCGTGTGTGTGTGTATGAATGACTGGGTGAGTGTGTGACATTGTCCACAGGTGTGTGTGACTGGGTGAGTGTGTGACATTGTTCACAGGTGTGTTAGTGTAAGAGTGACTGGGTGAGTGTTTGAACCTGTCCCCATGTGTGTGTGAGAGAGTGACAGGGTGAGTGTGTGAACCTGTCCACAGGTGTGTGAGTGTGAGAGTGACAGGGTGAGTGTGTGATAGAGTGGTGGTACTGGTACAGGGGTGTATTCCTGCATTATTCCCAGTGATTCTGAGTAGGCTCCGCATGAAGCACTTGCGTCTCAGGAGATGATTTTTCCTGGAAAACAAGGTCAGATTATGAATGAATCTTTTACCAGTTGTAAAAGGGGCCCTTGCTTCAGAGATCATCATGACTGTCTCTGTGTGTGTGGAGAGAGTGTAACACTCAACACTGGCACTGTATTGAGACACTGGGGGAGAAGTGCACCTACGAAATGTAACTCTGGGTCTTTCTTTCCTTCTTTTTGTTAAATCAGCATCTTTTCAGGCATTGAGCCCAACAGCGGAATGGGAACGTGTCACATCCTTCGTCTGAAAGGCAGTGTAATTAGAAACATCTCTGAAAGAGAGCAGATGACTGCATCTTCCACTGAAAGAGTGTGTCTATTTGTGTGTGTCTGTGTGTGTGTGTGTGTGAGGTGGGGGCTGTGAATGTGACAGCACCAAACTAGATAAAAAAGCATTTACTGAACATGCGGCAGATAGCAACATGGCCTTTGTTGTCTTACGTTCCTTTTTGTAATTTGTCGAAGGCTTGTCAGGTGGGACCCTCTTGAAAAACTGAGTAAACCAAAAGAGAGACTGTATTCAGCAAGGTGCAACCTCTACAATAACCAGAATAAAAAAAAATACAGACTTATACTTTTCTGCACTCACTCAGTCACACACTCAGCCACACAAAACTGATTCACACACACTCACAATCACACTGCCACTCACGCTCACATGTGTTCACTCGTTCACCATCACATATGCGCTCAGTCACCCAGTCACATACACTCCCACTCTCATGTGGACTTACTCAATCTCAGCCATTCACACTCACAATCACACTGTCACTCACACACTCACTCATTCCCCATCACATATGCGCTCAATCACCCAGTCACATACATTCCCATACTCATGTGGACTTACTTAATCTCACCCATTCACAATCACACTGTCACTCCCACACTCACTCATTCACCATCACATATGCGCTGAGTCACCCAGTCACATACACTCCAACACTCATGTGGACTTACTTAATCTCAGCCATTCACACTCACAATCACACTGTCACTCACACACTCACTCATTCACCATCACATATGCGCTCAATCACTCCAACACTCATGTGGACTTACTTAATCTCACCCATTCACAATCACACTGTCACTCCCACACTCACTCATACACCATCACATATGCACTCAATCACCCAGTCACATACATTCCCATACTCATGTGGACTTATTTAATCTCACCCATTCACACTCACAATCACACTGTCACTCACACACTCACTCATTCACTATCACATATGCGCTCAATCACTCAATCACATACACTCACACACTTACTCAGGCACATTCACATACTAACCTAATCACTCACATTCGTAAACTCAACTAATCTCACCTAATTTACCCTCACTCAGTCACTCATTCATTTACACTCATGCTCAATCTTAGCCATTCAGACTCACATTCACATAGTCACTCACTCACATGAACTAACATTTACACTCATGTTCATTTGCAAACTTGAATTCATTCATTCACATTCACATTCACAATCACTCAGTCACTCATTCACAATCACATATTAACTTAATCACTCTCATATGTAAACTCACTTAATCTCACTCATTTACAGTCACTCATTCATAGTCACATGAACTTACTCATCTACACTCAATCTTACACATTCACACTTACAATCACATACTCACTTAATCACTCATTCACTCACTCACTCATTCCCTCACTCACAGACGCACATAAACTCATATTAACACTCACATTCATTTGCATACATAAAATCATTCATTCACAATCACATACTCGGATCAGTCCCAATCACAACCAGTCACTCACTCAGTCACTTGCTCACTGCCGTTATTTAAAGGCCCTTTGTGAACACTTTTTCATCAGTGCACCCACAGTTAATTTTATCCCCGCAGAGCAGCAGGGAATGAAAGAGGACGCCTGGAAGAATCTGCACCTGAACGTAAGGATAATGGCTGGGCACTGGAATTGTTTGTGAGAGACTGGACACTCAGCTGGACCCAGAAGCAGTGTGAACACAGGCTACTGTTTAATTCTGTTACAAATGAAATCTAGGGGTCCTTTGATACTGGACACCGAGACTGGCTTTGTACGCTCAGCTGTCTCCAGACCCCCCTCCTCTCCACTGTTTAGACAGAGACCACCGAGGCCCACAATAAGAATGGGCTGAGTCTATTGATAGCACAGTGAACTCTTTATCTCTGCTTCTCTTTGCCTTTCAAAGGATGTGTCTGTCATCCAATGGTCACTGTTTAACTGCCCACTTGATAAAGGCAACAATTGGGGACAGGGAGAGCCGAAGACAGTGTGTCCCTACACAGGACATAGCCATGAGAAAAGGAGAAACCCCCACAGAGTAGTCACTAAAGCCACGCCTCAGCGCCTGATGACTGAGCAGGATGGGGTTTGGCTGGAGGATGGAGGCCAGTTGGAGCCTCTGGTCTGTGATGGACAGCCTCAACAAACAAGGCCTCGGAGAGCATCTCCGTTACCCGTCAGGTCAAGTCGAGACACAGGAAATCAGACACCTCCTGTTTGTTTGGACACATCTCAACACCTCAAGTGACCGTTCAGATAAGACCCTGGACCCCTGCTCCCAGTTATGAAGCATGTAGATGGATATCTACCGCGACTCGCTATGGCAAGGTCATCCTAGGAGGCGAAGATATTCTGGTGTTGCTGATTGCAGGGTCATTTATGACCCAACACTGACCACTGACCTGCCCCTGGTTTATGAATTTCATACTGGTTTGGAAAAAGAGGGTGTGGTTTTAATAACGAGGTTCATTTAATACAGCAACAGTGAATCAAAATGAATCAAATGTTATTCTCATAATGCAAGGAGGTATGTGCACCCACCAGGCACAAGAGTTTTAATAACAGTGATTTACATCAATGAACTCATGACTGTGACCTTGGTTAAAGGGGTCCGGTACTACCCACTGCACGCTGAACACCACACAAGAGTTTTGGAGATGCTCTGACCAAAATGTTATGACTGGAGCCACTAGGCATGCTGGGAGCTCCCCCATGAGTCAAGGCTCCTCCCAGTCCTTGGACACTTGACCACCAATAATGGTTTGTGTATATAATAGTGTAAAAAATTCATTCATTCATTCATTATCTGTAAGCGCTTATCCAGTGGGTCCAGAGACTACCTGGAATAATTGGGCACAAGGCGGGAATACCCTGGAGGGGGCGCCAGTCTTTCACAGGGCAACACACAGACACACTAATACATTCACACATATGGACACTTTTGAGTCGCCAATCCACCTACCAACATGTGTTTTTGGACTGTGAAACCAGAGCACCTGGAGGAAACCCACGCAGACACAGGAAGAAAACACACCACACACTCTTCACAGACAGTCACCCGGAGGAAACCCATGCAGACACAGAGAGAACACACCACACTCCTCACAGACAGTCACCCGGAGGAAACCCACGCAGGCACAGGGAGAACACACCACACTCCTCACAGTCACCCGGAGGAGACCCACGCAGACACAGGGAGAACACACCACACTCCTCACAGTCACCCGGGGGAAACCCACGCAGACACAGGGAGAACACACCACACTCCTCACAGACAGTCACCCGGAGGAAACCCACACAGACACAGGGAGAACACACCACACTCCTCACAGACAGTCACCCGGAGGAAACCCATGCAGACACAGAGAGAACACACCACACTCCTCACAGACAGTCACCCGGAGGAAACCCACGCAGACACAGGGAGAACACACCACACTCCTCACAGACAGTCACCCGGAAGAAACCCACACAGACACAGGGAGAACACACCACACTCCTCACAGACAGTCACACTGAGGAAACCCATGCAGACACAGAGAGAACACACCACACTCCTCACAGACAGTCACCCGGAGGAAACCCACGCAGACACAGGGAGAACACACCACACTCCTCACAGACAGTCACCCGGAGGAAACCAACGCAGACACAAGGAGAACACACCACACTCCTCACAGACAGTGACCCGAAGGAAACCCACGCAGACACAGGGAGAACACACCAAACTCCTCACAGACAGTCACCCGGAGGAAACCCACGCAGACACAGGGAGAACACACCACACTCCTCACAGACAGTCACACGGAGGAAACCAACGCAGACACAGGGAGAACACACCACACTCCTCACAGACAGTCACCCAGAGGAAACCCACGCAGACACAGGGAGAACACACCACACTCCTCACAGACAGTCACCCGGAGGAAACCAACGCAGACACAAGGAGAACACACCACACTCCTCACAGACAGTGACCCGAAGGAAACCCACGCAGACACAGGGAGAACACACCACACTCCTCACAGACAGTCACCCGGAGGAAACCCACGCAGACACAGGGAGAACACACCACACTCCTCACAGACAGTCACACGGAGGAAACCAACGCAGACACAAGGAGAACACACCACACTCCTCACAGACAGTGACCCGGAGCGGGACTTGAACCCACAACCTCCAGGTCCCTGGAGCTGTGTGACTGCGACACTAACCTTCTGCGCCACCGTGCCACCTGTTTTTTTTTTTTTTACAAAAAATATATGCAAAATTGACAGTTTCCATTTATAAACACAGTCTGTGTATTTAACATTAGAATAATATATCTTTTTCTGAAAAGTGATGCAAGTTATTATTTTTGTTTGATATATGTATGAACTATATTCCACTGTTACACAAATCTTTAGTGTTTACAGTCTTTTACTCTCATGCTTTGGCAGTTTTTCACTGTAAAATCTACAGACATGTTACAGTCTGATTGATAATTAGGTCAATTTTACACAGGAATGTCAGTCAGTTTACCTTGAGAAATATTCGACCATTATATTATCTGTCCTTTGAGCTCTGACCACTCTGGTGTAGAGAGTCCAGCCTCTATCATATCTTCCCTGTTACGGATCCTCCGACTAATCTGGGAAAGAAGGTCAGATAGGGCGCGATGGCCACCTGCCTGCCTGGACTGCCAGGGTCTAATTGAAATGTTGTGATAAATTCCCTGGGTAAGTCAGATGTTACGTCCCTCCAAAGCAGGGGTCAGTTCAGGTCCCGAGGAGGGAGCACTCCTGATCTTTATAGTGTCCACTAAATTGCTGGGCAGAGTTGATTTGCTCGTGGACTCAGTTGATCTTGGAGGGACCTCTCTGAGGCAGAGGTTAATGGCCACTGCCTCCTGTCGCTGAGCAATCCTTCATTAAAGCGCTTCTTTATTTTATTAGCATTGGTGAAGATCAATGGGACGAATAATTCATCTTCTTGGGGGGACCATGGGATCATGAGTCACGGCATAAAAAAGGGGCTTCAGAATGAGACACAACCTAAATAAAAACTCATCTTCATCTCCAGTGTCCACCGACTGCTCACTCATTCATCAACATCAAACAGAGTGACGGCTGTCAAATAGCGCTTCTGCTTTTAGGAAAGTGAGTGGAGGTTTTTCTTCCCTGATGCGGTTTATGGTCCAGAAAAATAATCCACAGTTATGCACTGTTTAAAGATGAACTTGACCAAAATACAAATGCATCTATACCAGTGGCGATTGCTCTAAGACTGCAATGGAAGCTCAGATTCCCCTAAAATGTCAAAAAATAAGTGATCAAATATATAATGTTGTGTGTACATGTCATTGAATAAATATGCACTACAACGTGCTCAACTTTTGTTCAGAATCAGCTTCTTATCACTGGTAAAGACGCGGCTTTCCTCTCAATCATTCCCGCAGCTTCACGGTGCTTTAAACAGTGAGGACGCTGAGCGTCCACAGAGTTCAATAGCGAAGCAGCGAAGTGCAGCGAAACGAGACGAGTGATTGGATAAATGCTGGGCTTTGTCCCACCCATCGGACGCTCAGTGTCTCTGGGGGTCTATGGGGCAGTGGGCTGGCCTCGGCTGGCCCGGACGCTCAGCTTCTGCATGATGATTGGATGATCTGTCTGAGGCTGAATCCCTTTTTGATTGACAGCGAAATGAGCGAATCAGCGATCCTTTGGTGTAAAGATCTGTGGGAGCATTACATTTTCATTCTGTTCTGAGTTGAACTGGAGACTTTCTTAATCCTCTTAGCGGCATTTTCTTTGTTAAAAACTACTAGTGACAAATCGAGCTTCTATTTCTGGTGGGGGTTTTTTTTGTAGCTGCTTGTGTTTGGAGACTGACTTCTATCACTCTTTCTGACTACTATCTCAGTTTCTGACCAGCGGGTGCTGCTGAGCCCCTCCACCGTCACAAAGCACTCACAGGCGGATACACTTCACATGGGCCAAGGCCGTTTAAGCAGCCTAGCTCTGCTGGCCATTGAGAGGACACTAGTCCCTGGAAAAGATGCCTTGTTGGTACGACAGGGTCACAGATCATTTTCTTAAAAAGGAACGGAGGGTAGAATTTACGTATAAATAAACCGACACATTTTATGATGTAGGCCGAAATTGAGCTTCCCCTCCTTGAAAGACCAGCATCCACCACTGGTCTACATGAAACTGGTTCTGAAAGTGTCACAGGAGAATCACTGCTCTCCAGCCTTCACATTGTCTAAGAAATTTCAAAACTCATACACTTGAAAAGGGTGGGGCTCCACTAGCAAAGAGAAACTCCAACCTGGAGGAGCAGGGCAGCCTTGCCTGTAATCGGCAGATGACGTATCATGAAAGAAAAGTTTGTTGTCGCCGCCATCTTGGAAGTAACTCTGGCCAAGCCTGTACTGGAACTATTCAACTCTGAGCACGTTCTTTTAGCTCGTTTTCTTTACTGGTGAAATAACATCAATGTGTTTCTTTCAAGACTGCAGTACTAAGTCCCACGGTGGAAAAATTAAAGATATTAACCTCTAGAGAAGATTTTAATCCTTTAAAACTGTTTGTTTTTAATATATATTTAGGTTGAACAGTGGCTCTGGTTAAGACTATGTCAAGTTTTAATAATATACACTATAACATTCATTCATTCATTCATTATCTGTAAGCTCTTATCCAGTTCAGGGTCACGGTGGGTCCAGAGCCTACCTGGAATCATTGGGCATAGGGCGGGAATACACCCTGGAGGGGGCGCCAGTCCTTCACAGGGAAACACTATAACATGACTTCACCATTGTCATCACAACAGCCTAAATTTTCAATGCATTTGTAAAATTTTGCTTTAAAATAGAGGTGTCCAAACTTATTCTCCCATTTAATCAGTCAGTCTCAGTCTTTAAAGGAATGATCTTTTAAGAAAGTGTCTTTGTGGATAAGATTGGGCACCGCTATTTTAATAAGAGAAAACACACACAAGATCCTTCTGTTTTATTTTCTTTTATTTCCGAGTTTTCTTTCCAAATTAGAATCTGGATAATCTGGGTTTTTTACCCAGCGCACCATCACACATCACATTCACAGTCATTCACAGCTCCACTGTGCGATAGTGCTTTATTTGAGGCTCTGTGCTCTTTCTCGAGCTTCTTAAACTTGACAAACCCACGGATGCCATCATGGTTCACGCTGAAGAAACTTCTTTGGTTCCAGGTGGAAGCGAAATTTTCTGGTTCATATGTTGGTGGGAACATGCCAAAATATTCCAAATTGGGTTTGCAGTATTGCATTTTGTTTGTGGGATTTGTGACCAAAGATGCATTGATTTCTTTTGTGTGTGTGTTCATTCCCAAGTAATGCCTCTAATGCACTGGGTGGCCAGGGGCTGACCACCACTCCCCATCTCCAATCCCTCCATGTCATTGAGCCTCATGTTCTTTCTGTTGTCTTTAAAATGAGTCAGCTGTCAAGAGCCATAAAGTTGTAGATGACCCTTGTGTGAATGGTCACACTTGTTTGCGTCCACTCTGCGCGCGAATAAAGAGGGATCCACACGTGGAGCAGTGAGGCTGGTGGCCCTCATCAGATGGGATTGCTTGTAATTTGCTGTTTAAAGTCGTCTCGTCCACATAATCAGACACCAATTGCTCCATTGTGATGTGAAATGGGCGAGCGAGGCTCAGTGCTGTAGGGACGAAGGAGAGAGAGAAAGGCTCACAGTTTCAAAAGAAGAGTGCAAATGGAAAGCTAAGGGCAGATGTGAGCTTTGTGCCATTCTGGGACATTGTCAGCTCTGTGTGGCCAGCGCTGGGAGTCCTGGGAGGTGGGGAGAACTTGAAGAAGCATCTTGATGTTAAGATGCTTCCTTGTTCATTATTTACTTACGGCCTGGAGAACAGTTCCCAAAAGTGGGGACTTTTTTCCCCCAAAGGTTCTAGTAGACAACAAACACACTCTTTGCTTTCAGTGGAAGTTAGCGACATTATTTAGTTTTTTTGTGATCAATTTTTTATTGTTTTAACAAGGACAGTAACCAGTACTGCAAATACACATAAAACAAACACAAATCTAGCATATACACACACACACACCAGAAACACGAATACAAGCATCAACAGAAAAAGGAACCTAACAGTGAAGAAAAAAATAAAAAATAAATAAATAAATAAAAGGGAGAGGGTTGTTTTACAGCATATTCTTCAGAGAAGCAATTGCATCGTACCAAATATTAACATTAGCTTCATTAGCACCATTAACTCGGGCAGTAGAGAGTTCCATATACATTATGTCCATGATAGAAAAAGTCCAGGCACTAACTGAGAGAGAATGAGGAGGTTTCCAACGAACTGCAACCAATTTCTTTGCTGCACTGAGACCTGCTAAAATAATACGTTTCTTACTTTTGGAAAGAGAGAGTTCTGAAAAGTTGTTAAGAAGCAGAGTAGGTATGTTGACAGGTAACTCCAGTGAAGCATTCCCAATACATATGTAGAAATGTACCACAAGCCTTTGTAAAACAAAGTGTGCACATGGGGTTATTAAGGATATTCATAAAAGAAAGTTTGCGAGGAGTAAGGTAGGTTCTGTGTGTATAGTTCCAATGAATTAACTGATGATCAAGGTTCCGGGAAGTTTCTTGAATATTAGACCAGACCTCAGACCAGTCAAAATCATCATCTAAATCAGAGCAGTCCCATTTCCAAAGTGTGTATGAAGTAAGAGGTAGATAGGATGCTTCCAAAAAAAAAAAAAAAAAAAAAGATAAAGCCTAGAAACTAGACCCTTAGTTTTATTAGAGTTACTAAAGATGTCGTGAACTGGGTGGGTAGATAAACAGTGTTGTAATGATATACCAATTCTAGCGACATTATTTTGCAAGTTTTTCTGGAGCATTTCTACTGGCCCATTCCTTGGGAATTTTAGACTTAAAATGAATATTTAAACTGTAAATAAAGTAAACAAAAATACTTGGTGTCACCTTCAAAAACAAGCAAACATCTAGAGTCTCTAAGGTGACATGGTAGTGGTTGTTAATAAGGCGGGGCCACAAAATACTATACATGAGAACAAGATAATATATTGTGGCCACAAAATAACTTTATTAATCCACAAAATAATATTTTTCGGGGACAATATAATTTGAAGCAAAATAATACATTTTTATATATATATCATTTTTTGTCCTTTTTAAACCCACTCCCAAATTATTAAAAACACAGAAAATGATTGCAGTGTCTGTCTGTATAAAACGATCAGGTGAGATCATCAAGGACTTTTATTGTGTAATATTAACAGGTAACAAAATAAAATAAAAAGATAAAGCTGCACTTCATCAAGGGAATAATCAGCCAAATATTGCTGATGTAAAATGTCTCATTTGACATTCATATTGATCCTTAAATATAAAATAAACCATTCATATTATACTAGATTATTATAAAATGTGTGTGTGGGGGGGGTTGAAGTGGTTCCTGGACGTATTCCATTTGAGCTGAGGGTGGACCCCTGCTGGTCTGTGGAATCTGCGAAATTTAAATGAGACGTTATTGGTCAGTCATTCTTTAAATATGAACAAATCAAAGGGTGGGATCTGTTGAGTGATAAATAAACAACTGTAAGTATTTCTCACGTCTTAAAAACTGAGCCTTCTTCTCCATGGTTATGTATAAGGCACTTTACACACGGCAGTCTGAGCTGGGACAAAAACATCAGTAATACTTCTATTCCCCCACCTCCCCAAGCAAAGCTAATCCCATCCTTTATTTATCCTTTAAGTTATCATTTCGGACATACAACATTTTGCTACAATAGCGACCATATGACCTTGAGGGCCTCATCTTTAAAAGGGAACAAAATACATTGGATAACAAAGAAAAACACACAAACCCCACACCCCTGTGCACTAATCCTATTGAGCTGTGGAATTAAGGAAAAAAAAAAGCCCACGAGGGCGGGAATAAAAGTGCATCTGCCACTGGGGAATTAGGGCCTGGAGAAAAGGGCTAACTACTGGAACAAAGTTCATATGGTGAGGACGCATGTCGCAGTGCGGGGAACAATGGCATTAACAGGCCCCTCGTGGCCCATATTCACACTCCAGCCATGTGGCACTTGAAAGGAGATGGTGGTCTTTCCCTCCCAGCGGCGCATTGTTAGCACACAGCAAGATGCTGCTGACTTGTGGCCTGCTCCACGGAGCTAGAGCCAAGACTCCATCAATTCCCTTCCCCCCGAAGACACTGGAGTGACGGCCCGAGGAGGTGGCACTCAAAGGCCTCTAATACACGGCAGATGGGGGCACTTATTTCTGATTGGATCTAGAAGCAGAAACAGTGACGTGTGTGTATCTACTCACCATGCTAATCTCTCTCAGAGCTAGCACAAGGCTAAGCAATGTGTGTGTGTGTATGTGTGTGAAATATGAAACAAATAAGGTCGAATGCAGTTTCTTGGGGAACTATTTTGCCTCAAATAACCTGCATGTGTCCTTCCATCATGACTGGACAATAAACATAAAAAAAATAAAATGTCTAACAAAGTTTAAAGGAACAGTAGGTTGTATTTTTACCTTAAAATTACAGCTTCAAATTAATTGTGATGGTCCACTGAGGTGTAATAAGGAGAATAGTGACTCTGTTTTTGCTAACGTGGGCTCAACACTACAGAAGCTTCCATATGTAAATTTTGGTGGAGGGTAGGAAACCATCTCCTCCACACTCTCCCTCCCCTTCATTTCAGGACAGTGCTGTAAAAGTGAATTCCACTCTGCAAGTGTAAGGGGAGCCTAGGAGCAATAATACCAGACCTTACCTAGGGTTACTTTAATGCCTTGCTTTTAGGGACATTTCATTTTTTGGATGTCTGGTTCCCATGAGCAGAACGTGGACGGTATTAAACCATATTTAATACCATTTTGACAATTACTGCTGTAGGTTTCAGAGCTTCTGAAGGACTGATGGACTTCTCCAGAAGTGTGTCCATACGCACTGACCTGGGACCTGGGACCTTTTCATTCTGCAGCTCTATGTGTAAGTGGTTGTGCCTGCTGACAGTGTCTTAATTTTTTGGCAGGTCATTTTGCCTGTTTCTGGTGTCGGTAGCCGAGTCGTATTGAAGTGAGTGAAAGTGCAAGTTCCTTTGTGTCAGCCCTTCATCCTTTAACACTCTTACAGTGTTCCTAATCCCCGGGTTTAATCCCAGCACAAATCTGTCTCCATCACTTCTTCTGGAAAGTGTCAGCTCTAATTAGATCCTGCAATTTTATTTACAATGACCCGAGGTCAGTCGTCTATTTATCAAACACTAGACACATTAGAGGCAGCGTCCTCTGGGGAATCTGTTCCAACTGCCACCAGGAATTCATAATCACACTAATACCGCAACAAGAGCTACAAATAAAATACTGAGGTTCACACACACACACACACACACACACATACATCTACAAAATCCATAATTATTGTGATTTTAATGCATTTTTATGAGAAAATACTTGATAATAATTGATCAATTACTAATAATTATTTGAGCTAATATTAATAACATTAATGATAACTTAATATTAGTTCTAACAGTGGCTGCAACATTAGAGATAGTGGAAATTATTCTGTGTGCTGTTCATATTGATATAAATTCCTCTTATATTCTGTTTCAGAGTTTGATTTCTGGACGTTTCTCATAAAGCAGTATGATATACGCTAGCGGTCATAAGTTTAGTCACACTTTATTGAGCTCATGGATTTCTCAGCCGTAAAAAAACTCACGATCTATGGACGTATTAAAGGCTTGGCCAGTTGTTGTTGAGAGAGTGTTAGTAGGAGTCTAAACCCCTGATGACCACGCGTGGTGCTGGACCCTCCTGGTATTAAACGGCGTGTCTCTGGTCGTTGAACGTTGATAAACGGCCATGTTTGATTGAGATGGCTGAGGTGGGGCCGGAGCCCCTTTGATGAACCTGAAAACGAAATGATTACTATTAGGTCTTATTGACTGGACTGGGAGGTCCGCTCACTGCTGCACCCTCCCAGAGGTTAATTGGACTTGAACCCAGAAAATCAAGAGGGTAAGCAGGGTCAGAGAGACAGCAGGCTCGTTCATCACCCTCCACAAATTGCAGCTAATCAGATGTGTCGGGAGCTTTCTTGATGAACGTTCATCTTGTGTTCAAACATCTGTTTTTCCTGCGTTGCTTTATGCTCCCTGTGTGATGACGATGTTGTTTCTATTGACAGCAAAGTTCCTCTTTGTGATCAAAGCGTATACACTCTAGCTTATCCAGGGAACGCAGTTCCGCAGTTCCTGCTGGGGGGCTTATACCCCTCATGTCAAGGCCTAGGAAAGGGCCTGGTGACCTTAGGCTCAGGTGAAGCTGTTTTTTGAGCTTTTTGAGTGTGATTTGACATCTGTTGTCCTTGAAAGTGTACCTTAAACTTTTGATAGCTTTTAAAGTAACTCTACGTAGAATTACAGCTGTAAAATTACAGCTTCAAAATCATTGTGATGCTCCGCTAAGCTGTTACAAGGAGAATAAGCATCTGTTTATGGCTATTCTGGGCTCAGCACTGCAGAGACTGCACTATGTAAATTTTAAAGGAGAGTGGGACACCAAGCCCAACCTCCACTTCCCTCTCCGTCCCTCTTGATTTCAGGACGGTGCTGTAAAAGTGACTTACACAAACGTAAGAGGAGCAAACACACCAAATTTGTGCTTTGTGCTTTTATCTCTTATTGTTATTATTGCGTGATCAGACTGACCGTTACCAGTATAACACAGTATAAAAGTGAAGTAAAGCAGTGTTCTGCTGAATCCAGTACCATTAACAGCAGATCACAGTATTCAGAGATCATAACAGAAGCCTTACGCTAAAAGGTGTTCCGTTCTGAACCGTGACAGTTGTTTAGTATCTTAAACCCAGCGCTGTCCTTTCTCTTTTAAAGTGCTGAAGGGGAAGCGATTTTAAGGGAAGACCTCATGTGGTGCATGTTGCTGGTGATCCCTGCTGAGTGTGACATTCTGATTTCATGGCCCTCCCTTCCTCGCTCCCTCCCAACCCTACCCCCACCACCGCAGCCCCTCCCCTCCCTCTGGAAGCCCACATGAAGGCTGGGAGAGAGCGCTTAATTAGCATGTCACAGAAGTGCTAAGCTCCGGGGGCTGCGGACGAGAGCTGCTGTAAATGATTCGGCAGTGGACGGTGGGATGAAGTCACACTTTGGTCCAAATGGAATCGTGGCTCCACGATTGTGTTTCTACCGGGGTTCCATCATCTGCCTTGAGCCGCTCTGTGAGCATACACTTCCACATGAGTCTCCTGACAGATATACAGTACTGTGTAAACGTCTTAGGCACCAAAAATGATGATGATTGTTTAAAATAATGTATATTTTCTCCATAAATGTGGTGCTTGTATAAAATTAAATGTAAATACAATAAATACAAAAAGCTATATATGCATCACATTTTCTCAGGGGAACTTTTGCACAGAACTGCGTTAGGGACTTTTAACACCTGTGTTGTTGTGCATCTTGGTTTATTCCCTCACAGTTTCCACTCAGGTCATAATGTGACATGCCTTATGCTAATGAGGGTAGATGCTTGTTGAGCTTTGATAAATGGCAGTGTTAGAATGAGGGTGAGTTGGGAGAGGAGGGGCCATGTTAAAGAGCCTGGAAATGGAGTCTGTCTGTGCCATGTAGAGCCCCTCCCAGATCAGGGTTATGGGAGATTATGACTGTGACAGTATTGAAGCCCTTTGTAGTGCTCAGTAGAGGTTCAGAGAACTGTACATGGTAAGGCATCTGTCTTATAGTGGAACCACTAACCTGCGCAAAGACAATGCAGTCAACATATGCCTTTACTGAGGACCTTTCATGAGGTCATTCTCATACTTCTCTTCTGATCATGATCTGTCTGTGTTTGAGACAGAGAGAATGATGCAGGTTTTTGTCTTTTGAGAGAGATATTTAAAAGAAAAAAGTAAAAAAGAAAAAAAATGTATATATATATATATATGTGTGTGTGTATGTATATATTTGGCAGGGCAAAGTTTGCAAATGTAACTTTACGCCTGCCACCAGTGTTAATTTTTTTCATTCTTTAGAATAAAAGGTGTATTAGCTTTAGTCTGATTTTACTTTAATTATTGTTAGATTTAGTCTAGCTTTAGTAAATTAAAACTAGTCTAGATTCATACAATTAAATGAAAAAACATCCTCACTTTAATCTACTTTAGTAATTTAGAATTTTTAGAATCCTTGCAGCATTCTGTTTTTAAATCTGAAATAACAGGTCATTTATCAGTCCTTCACATTATCACTTAGTTTTTTTTTTTGTTAGTTTGTTAACAAAATTGCAAAAATCTGCTCATTTTTTACCTATTTTAGAGAGATTATATATTAATAACCTACACAAATAATAGCTTAAATGTTCCATTTAAAACCTGTTAATAATTATGGAAGGCCACTTTGTTCTTTAAATACATTTTGCATTTATCTGACATTAACAATTTAAAATCAAAGTGTGCTGCAGAGAGATTGCTTTGAAAATTACTGGATATTTCCCAGCAATATCTGCCCCATGTCAGGACTGTGAGGAATAAAGAGGGTTTTTAAAGAGAGAATTAGAGTGGACTCATGACGTTTTAAACCAAAATCCCCTCACGCTCCTAAATTAAAACCATCTTTCTTCCCCATAATCATGTGACACAGTGGCAGGTATCGCGGGGTGTTCTTTGTGCCGTGTGTAAAATGATTTCAGAGTGTGGTGCCGTGTTAAACGGGAGAAGAGGAACTTGAACGCACCTTGATGCCCTGGCAACAGCAAACAGAGCATTTTCCTGTTTTTATTTCCTTGCAGCATTTTGTTTTTAAATTTGAAATAACAGGTCATTTATCAGTCCTTTAAATTATCACTTGTTTTTTTTTTTTCCATTTTTAGTTTGTTAACAAAAGTGCAAAACATTTGCTCATAGTTTACGTTTTGAAATTATTATTTTTATGTCGTTTTCACCTAACGACATTGTTGTGAAAAATAGGGCATCAGTAGATATTTTTCCTCATCGTTTTCATTAACGAAATTAACACCGTCTGCCACAGAACCAATCAGAATTAGCAATATGTTTACGTCACTCACCTCGATCGTGACCCTGCCTTCGGTGCCTCTGAAGCCCTGCTGGAGGACCGTCTCATGAGGATGAGGATGAGGTTGTAATGTAACACGCTTCACACATCTCCCCAGTGATAAAACCCCTGCACTCAGACTGTGTTAAAATGACGAGTGAGTTTCCCAAAGTAAGGCTTTTTGGGGCTTTTAAAGACAATAAAAATGGTTTACTGTATAAACATACATCTATTACATGTTTAAAACTTAAAAAAACAGTGGACAGTGTCTTTAATGTTCACTCTGTAGAACCCTTTTGAGTTCAGGATGCTCCCGCTTGGCGTTCCTCTTGTCCTTGTTCCTCTCCCAACCCACCCCTCCTCAGTGCTGTGTGCAATCAGATTATTACCGTCGACCTGATCTCCAGCGCTCCCCTGAGCACCACTATCCCCAGCAGGAGAAGCCTTTTCCTGCACTGACCACAGATGTCCCTTAACTACACCGGTCATCCGGATCTGAGGAGTAAGCGGGTGCACAGCCGAGCATCACAGCTGATCTCTGCAGTGCTACAGTGACACACACCGACCTCAAGAGTGGACACCATCAAAGGAGGAAGACGGAAGGCAGGGAAGGGATCTTTTTGTCGCTGACCTGACCCCTCTGAGAGAAGCCAACAGCAACAACTGGAAATAAACAAGCGGAGGACAAAAGGGCAACGAGGCCAGACCCCAGGGAGGTCCAGCTCTGACTCGCCAATGCAGTAAGAGACGTTGACCACTAGATGACACCCTGATAGCATGGATTATATTGATTTATTAAAATGATCAGAGATGAAGGGGAGCTTGGAGGTGAGGGGGATGGGGAGGAGTGGATTACAGAACGCCAGCTAAATTTGGATTGAAGCTCCTGCTTTGGCCTCACTCCCATTTCCACTGCCACGGAGCGGGGTGCAAATATTTCCCTCCGTCTCGCTGTATCCGTAACGCTCCCCAAGTCACATCTGTAATTTAAGCAGGAGCCGGAGAGATTATGTTTCAGAAATGAATTTTTTTTTTCCTGAGTTCACGTCGTCTTTCAGCTTGGCAGGTAAGAGATTAGAGAGCATATGCACTCACTTTATTATTGGGTGCACTTAAGTGGAGTGTTCCGAAGCATATAATTACCTTGTAGGCTTCTGGCCCTGAAGTGTACAGACAGAGAGAGAGAGAGAGAGAGAGAGAGAGAGAGAGAGAGATGGAGAGATGCTGCGTATTCATGAGACACAGGGACCACGAGCTCAGTCTGAAGCAGCCCACTCCCGCCGGCCCCTCGCCATCCTTTGTGTTTTACCCCCGTTGCCATGGGAATTAATTGAATAAAATTTCAGACATTGTTGCCCAGGTGGGAATTTCATACCATGGCCCTCCAGATTTGTTCCCCACATATGACGCTGTACACGCAAGATAACCCCCCTCCCAGACTCACACACACACACACACACACACACACACACACTGTATTTTTCTAAAAACATGTAGTAAGTGTTATCAACAAAGGACCAACAGAGGAAATTGGTGATCATATTTTTATCAATTATATTATTTTATATTTAGCCTAGAGGACAATACCATTATAATGATGAATATTATGATAGTCATTGTTTTACTTAAAGAACACATACTGAGACTGTATTAATTATATTGTACATCCTTTATATTAAATACAGTAAGTTGTGTATATCATAATTTATTACAAATTTTCCTTAGCATTGTATTCTAACACTGAATAGTAGTCGAGCTATTATTATTAATGCACTAATATAATACATGTCACTAATAAACAGTTTCAGTAATAAATGTGAAGTTTCTGTTCTGTTCTTAACAAAGCCATAAAATGTTTCTGAAATGAGCACCGTAATTTTCCTGAAGTTTATCAACTATAATTTTTAAAACATCAGCCCCTAGTGCATTAGTGTGTGTGTGTGTGTGTGTGTGTGTGTGCGTCGTATAATGACAAATAACTGCAAATTATCATTATTATTATTATTATCATTATTATTATTATTATTATTATTATTACTATTATCAAAACTATAAAAATTATTTTTCCAAAGCTGATGCTATTTACAGTGCAATGATTGTCCACCCTCCGCTTGTATAAACTCCATAGAAAATCATGAAGTTATCTCTGTGCATGTGTTGTGTAACACAGTTTATTTTACAGAAATAAGGCTAACACCGTTACTCCATTAGATTACATTTAACAAAGCCACTGTACACTGCATCTCATGTCTGCGGAAAGATTTAAATGCACACACACACACACACACACACACACACATCTCACATTTAGTCTAAGGGGTAATTCTAGTTAGGAAAGGAGATTAAAAAGAATCCAGCGGGTGCAGCGTCACCCAAACCACAGTGAGGTTAATTCCCCTCGCCCTGACACACACACGGTTGGTAAAAGGTTAACTCTAACAAACGCTGGAGTTTGGAGAATTAAACTCTGCAGTATTTATGTAGAAAGCCTGCTCCAACATTAAAGCCCTCCCTCTCCTCCCTCCACACACACACACACACACACACACACACCACCTCCCCACAATTCATTTCATTCTCTGAAGCTGCACATAAAGCAATCCATTAGTGTCAGCTTTGTAGGAGATTTTAAGTGGACACCTGTCCATTAAGACGAGCCGAGCTCATCTCCCAAATGATGTTGCCACAATTTAATTTGAACCAAAATGTAATGGAATTCTTAGTTTTAAGGCTTTAATTTCTATGATTGTGTTTATTTGTGTATTTCCTGGGGCAGTGTGTTGTGTAGATGAATTGTGATAGAAGCCTCTAAATGAGAATTCTGTGATAGACATAACACTGTAGACTGTTCTGCATCAGTAGTGTCCTTTAGTCGTGTGTGTGTGTGTGTGTGGGGGTGTCATTGTGGAGAGTCACTGTATATGTAGCATACACAGTGTATGTCCAGAAATTGGTAGACACCCAATAAAACACCTGAATGCAGCTACTTTAAGGTGTGGACACACAGCGTATTCTTCCAGCAGTGAGAGTATTATAAATGAGCTCTGTTCTGATTGGCTACCCAGTGTGAATGTGTGAGTTTACTCTGCAGCTGTCTGAATGGTGGAAAATGTTAGAGACACATGATTTTACATGGTATGGGCCCTTTAAAGGGTCAATAGGTCATTTTCTCCAGTGATTCTCCTACACATAAAGCATAAAGCATACTGACACCTAGTTGCCCAGATGTATCAGAGACTCTGTGTTAACCTCCTCTGAACATGGCCGCTACATTGTGTGGGACCCTGTCTGTGGAGCATAAACGGGTCCAAAAGCTGTGTGAGCCTTCGTCTACACTACGTAATCAGCACTAACTCTTAATAACGACGTCTGACTGCACCTTTAAGTCTTGGCTCATATGAAGAAGACCGTGTCCTCGCTTTGTGGGTGGGCCCTGGAGGGGTGCCTTGAAATAAAGAGCTGAAAACAAGCCAACGTATGGCTTCCCCAAATACTCGCCTTCTGTGACAAAGAAGAAGGTGTATCGAGTCCTCCGGCGTTCTCATGTTCAGGGTCTGTCAAAGTGGGCCAGCTCTCTCTGAATGCTGAGTAACGGTGGGACTGAACCGGGGGGGGTTCAAGTGCAGCTTCTCCATATTCAACACATGCAACAACTGCACTTCTGTGTGGCACCTTAGGTGCATCTCCTCATCTCCTCATCTCCATGGGCTGGGTTTCAGGTTACAGACAGGACAGAAGTGTCCATGATAAGATCAAAAGGGAGAGGAGGGAGGGAGGGCTCCTGATCCCTCATTATCAGGCCAGATGATGCACTCTCCTCCGGAACATTACAGCAATGAGATTTAGGCCCGAGTGTCCACCCCTGGCAAAGCCCAACAAAAGAGATAAAGCTCAGCAGCCTGGTCAGCTCATCTCCACTCAAATTAATTAGAGCCTCCTGTAACACGGCTCTAGATTTAGAACGGCTGGAAATAGACGCTGGGCTGACAGTTCTGCGGGCGTTTTGCTGTGAAGCAAAAACAATGATGAGGAATAAGGAAATGAGGGAAATGTTACTGACGTTTAACAATAGAAACAATGCCAGTTTTCGGAGGTTAAACAGTTTGAAAACTGTTTTTTACAACTTTTACTTTTATTCCCCGGTAGTTGTAGTTAAACAGTGTTAATGGTGGATTCAGATGGGAATTATTTCATATAATAGAGTGCATATATATATATATATAATTGTTATACACAGTGTATTTATAATACACATCCTATGTCATTGGGGCAGAGACTCTCTGAATTCACTGCCTTTTATTTTCCTGTTTATTGTTTATTTTTATTTCTATAATTAATTGGTTTATTTTTATGCTAAATATTATACCCATTGTGGGTGGCATGGTGGTGCAGCAGGTTAGTGTCACTGTCACAGCACCAGGGAGAACATACCACACTCCTCACAGACAGTCACCCGGAGGAAACCCACGCAGACACAGGGAGAACACACCACACTCCTCACAGACAGTCACCCGGAGGAAACCCATGCAGACACAGGGTGAACACACCACACTCCTCACAGACAGTCACCCGGAGGAAACCCACGCAGACACAGGGAGAACACACCACACTCCTCACAGACAGTCACCCGGAGGAAACCCACACAGACACAGGGAGAACACACCACACTCCTCACAGACAGTCACCCGGAGGAAACCCACACAGACACAGGGAGAACACACCACACTCCTCACAGACAGTCACCCGGAGTGGGACTCGAACCCACAACCTCCAGGTCCCTGGAGCAGTGTGACTGTGACTGAGTGTGACTGCTGCGCCACAGTGCCACCTCACTTTGTAATCAATAAACACTTTTTATAAAATTCAGAAGATGTATCCTCACCATTTGCTGCTCTCTGGTCGGTTTGTAAATTATTCATTCGTTCATTGTCTGTAACTGCTTCTCCAGTTCAGGGTTGCGGTGGGTCTACCCGGAATTATTGGGCGCAAGGCACGAACACACCCAGGAGGGGGCACTTTGTAAATTAGTAAAAACAAACAAAACAAAAAAACTGTCTGAGTCTGGTAAGCTAGGCTCTCTCTCTCTCTCTCTCTCTCTCTCTCTCTCTCTCTCTCTCTCTCTCTCTCTCTCTCTCTGTCTCTGTCTCTCTCTCTCTCTCTCTGTCTCTGTCTCTCTCTCTCTCTCTCTCTCTCTCTCTCTCTCTCATGGCAGAGATAACACCTCTGTTGTTTTTTTAGGTAATGGTGAGAACACTGAAAAGCACAAACTAAAATGGGGATATTGCTCTATTCCCTCTCTGTAGGTGGGTAATATTGACTTGTTTTTGCTGTTTCTGATCGCTTAAAGTGGTAGCATCTCCAAACTCAGGAGACAGCTAACTGCATTAGCGACAGTGCTACAAAACTAAACTTCAGCCACATACAAGCAACAGTCATGACATTCCCACAAACATACTGTTCTACTTTAAAAAGTGCTGTAAACAACCCAGAGAGAACTGTGTTTCCCCACAATCGTAGATGTCCCC
The DNA here is from genome assembly GCF_029633855.1 of Hoplias malabaricus. NCBI lineage: Eukaryota > Metazoa > Chordata > Actinopteri > Characiformes > Erythrinidae > Hoplias > Hoplias malabaricus. The sequence continues at coordinate 24,063,129 of NC_089819.1, forward strand.
TTTAAACAAACATGGTTCTTTATTGAATTAAAAGTGTTTTTTTAAAGGCCTCACTCAAGAACCCTTTGTATCATCTTTATTTTTAAGAGTGTATAACTAGTCATCTTTCCAGTGTCCATCAGATATGTTTCCTGTGACTGTGAAAGGGAGGTGCCCAGTAAACAATTAGCCTTTGATTCAACGTTGAAATAATGTTCTCCAGTTCTCTTAAGATTGAAAATGAAAGTTGAAAAGACGTCCAAACACAGACATTGAAAAGACGACTATTAGACGTATTTTGGACGTCCATTGACGTTATTAATTGGTCCCGAAATAAATGACTTGTATAAAACGTGTTTTGGACGTCCACTGACGTTATCGATTTGTCACCACTTAACTAACTTATTACGATGGATTTTGGACGTCCATTGACGTTTAAAATATGTCCTTGACGGACAGACTACTTTTAGACCTATTTTGAGCATCCAGGGACATTCCTTGTTTACTGAGTGGGTGGTGTTTCCATGTTCGAAAGAGGTGTCTCGCACACTCCCAGAACAAAAAAAAAGTACAGTAGAGGCTGTCACTAAAGATACGAACTTGGTGTTAAAGTTCAGCTGTGTTCATTAAAGGTGCATTACATTCTCTTCTCCAGAAGGAGAGGGGGATATCTGTAATCTTTCGTTATAGAACTGTGTAAAATAAAACAACATAATAAAAGTCCTAGAGAGGAAATGGGGCGTATGAAATTAACACAATAATAAAGTCTGTATTGTAACAGATTAAGGTACAATTATGTATGTGCCCTTAAGGGTACCAGTAAACAAGGAACGTCCCTGGACGTTCAAAATAGGTCTAAAAGTAGTCTGTCCATCAAGGACATGTTTTAAACGTCAATGGACGTCCAAATTCCATCTTAATAAGTTAGTTAAGTGGTGACCAATCGATAACGTCAGTGGACGTCCAAAATACGTTTTATACAAGTAATTTATTTCGGGACCAATTAATAACGTCAATGGACGTCCAAAATACGTCTAATAGTCGTCTTTTCAATGTCTGTGTTTGGACGTTTTTCAACTTTCATTTTCAACCTTAAGAGAACGTTGATTAGACGGCAGTCATTACGTTATTTCAACGTTGAATCAACGGCTAAATGTTTACTGGAGTGATGTAAACAGTGCAGAACAGCAAAAGTTGCCTTGAAAAGACGCATTAAACTCTGAATGAAGCCTTTCACTCTGAATGAAGGTCACACGCCAAAGATGTCCCCGATATTGTCCATTTCACACTTTTTAGCCGTGTCTGTAGTGTGCCTTCTTAAATGCTGAAGTCTTGTATGTAAATGTACATATTTAATGTTATTGAGTGCATTTTAGCTGTTGATTATCGCTTTGAATTTAAAATTAAACAAATTTCTAGGTTAATTCCCATGAAATATCGAATAACCAAATGTTGTTTTGCTGAAGCGAAGTCAGCTCTGTGCTCTTAATGTTAAGTCTCTATCAGGTTTACTTCGGACAGGTCGCTTTGTTTTCAGTGCAAACCTGGTGTTCCCACAGGGAATACTGGGAATAAAAGAAACGAAAGGGAAAGGAAGAGAACTGCATCGTCCTTGTGTGTTTCAATCTCAGTTTACACGCACGCCAGGACAGAGCATTCCCTCTACCGAGCTATCGCCAACCGATTCACTTTCTCTTAGCTCGAGTTCCCCAACCCGAGAAGAGGGGCAGTGGTAGGACTGTTATCTGAGAGTGGGCATAACACAATCAAGTGTTTGTGAAAAGGAGAGAAAGACGAGCCAATTGAGTCAGCTGTCACCGAGCGTCCTGTCGCTTCGTTTCCAGAAAGCGTTTGGGGAGAGGGCCCTCATCCTTTCAATGCATGGATTTTTCAGGAAGAAAACACAGCCTCGTTTGTTTGAGGGAGGGGTTGGTGGGTGGGTGGGGGGGGTGCGTCTTGGGTTTCCTGCTTAGAAAACAGCTACTTTGTGAGGCATTTAAATTTAAATCCTCGATTACGGCCCTCGTTAGTTCGTGATAATAAAATAATACAGCGAATGCCCACAGACCCCACCCCCCCAGCTCCTTCCTTTGTGTTGGTGTTGATCATGAAAGAGCCGCTCTGACATTTCAGCTTCGGACCTGAGAATAGAGGCAGTTTGTAATGTGTGTGGAGTCGCCTTTTCTTTGGCCTTGTAGTAGTACTTAAGTGTCATGTTAAGCCCGAGGCGGAGGAGGCTCTCGGTGACCCGCTCTGGCTGGATTTTGGTGTTTACTGTATCCCCCCTCAGTAAGCACCGCTGAAGCCCATCTCTTATCAGTGCATAAAGTCTAACAGATTGCCGGCTCGAGTTTCCCCTTCCAGCCAATGTTGGGTTTTGTCCTTTGTCTGCCTTGACAATAGTTTCCACAAACCCTACAGCTTGAGTTTCTGTCTTCTTTATTTGTGGAGTATCAGCCTCTGTGCAAGTGACAGCCATTTACGCGCTGCAGGTACAGAAGCTATTTCTGGGGGGGGGGGGGGGGGGGGGCACAGAGACAGGAGAGGGGTGATGGAGAGCATAGGAGAGATTAGAGAGAGAGAGAGAGAGAGAGAGAGAGAGAAGGGTGAGAAAGAAAAAAGGGAGGTAGAGGGAGAGAAAAGGAGAAAGGAAAGAGAAACAGTTCAAAAAGGGAGGGAAAGAAAGAGGTGTGATCAGAGAGAAAGAGAGAGAGAGAGAGAGAGAGAGAGAGAGAGAGAACAGAGAAATGAGGGAAGAGGGAGGATGGAGAGCATAGGGGAGATTAGAGAGAGAGAGAGAGAGAGAGAGAGAGAAGGGTGAGAAAGAAAAGAGGTAGAGGGAAAGAAAAAGAGAAAGAAAGAGAGAAACAGTTCAGAAAGGGAGGGAAAGAAAGACAGGTGAGATCAGAGAGAGAATAGAGAGAGAGAAAGAGCAGATAAATGAGGTAAGAGGGAACAGAGAGAGAGAGAGAGAGAGAGAGCTGGGGGTACTAGTGTGATTAATGTGGCTTTCACTGGAAAGGAAAAGCTATTCTTAATCCATTCTCCACAACTTGGTGCATATTCAGATTAACCCCGGCAACATAGATACGTAGCCAAAAGTGAATCGACACTTTCTCAAGGGGATTCATAGGGAGTTTGCACATGAATCTGACTCATCTGTGGCTCCTCCAAAGTGTCCTGTTTCAGAATACCATGCTAGACCTCGGAACTAGGACACATGGCGTAATTAATGCAAATTGCTGCATAGCACCCCTTGTGGTGTCTTTTGTTAAAAGTGAGTGAGTGAGTGACTGAGTGAGAGATCCAGGTCTTGTGTAAGCTTCAAAACCACTGAGCTGTAATAGTGAGATCAGAGCCTCTAATGATGCTGCTCCAGGCTCAGCACTGCAGAAACTGCACTATGTAACTGTCGGAGAAGAGGAGGGGTGGTTTCAGGGCAGTGCTGTAAAAGTGAATTCCACTCTGCAAATGTAGAGAGAAGGGTCCTGGGGTTGTGTGTTTGTGCAAAAGCCCAGGAGCAAAAATAAAAAACCTTATCTAGTGTTTCTTTAATGCCATTGGAGGGTTATACCGCATCTTTAAAAGTAGCTAAACCAATCAGATCTGTTTGTGTGTATGCTTTAGGAGAGGTGGGAGGGCTAAAGGTAGTTATGGTGGCGACAGACCATTGTCAGAAATCTTGTCAGTGCTAAGTGGGACCAGAAAGAGATCCTTTAAAAATTCTTTTACAGTAGCGCATTTCCCATCCACCAGCTTTTAGTGAATTATGAAAATGCGCACAAAAAAAATAAACCTGAATGGAAAAGAGAGTGTTTTACACTTGAATAAGGAGGAAAAGCTAGACTGTCACTGAAGTGCAAATGCGCTTTATGCATCATCCACGTAGTTTATCCTCAAAAGCGCAATGGATGGTAAAATGACCCCTTTCGCATTTTTTTTTCGCTATTTCTTTATTGCGCATCGCATTTGTGAATGTTTTGAATGGAAACCCAGCTAGTGTGAACATGAAGCAGATCATTTGCGCTGGTTCTTTTTTAGGCTGGATTCTAACAGGACATTCCCGCAGGGGCCTGAGAGAGAGATGGAGGGTTTGTGGAGACCGTAGTGAAGGACAGTGAACAGATGCATTCCTGTATCTCTGCGAGGATGAGGCCGTGTTAAGTGAGATGTTCAGGAGAGGCTTTATTATAATCCCTTTCACTTCCACAGCTGATGTCTGACTGTTTATTATGCTCAGTTAGAAAAGATAGTGGCATCTATTGAGACTTAACGGTGGTTAAAGCACATTTCTGGAGATGGAGGAAGTTATTTTCACAAGCTACGTTCAGCAAAGTAAAGCACTAAAGCCTGACGGAGAAAAGACGAGGCATAATTTGCATCTTAATGCTTTGGGAGGAGAATCCGCAGCATTGTGTGGAACACCTCCAGGAAGAGTGTTATGTTACGATAATGATCTGTATTCCTTCTCTGTGAATCCAGAAAGAAGAAGTGGAGAGAGTGGTGCTTCCACAGTCTGTAGTAGTCTGCCTGTTGCTCTACATACTTTGATAGCCCCTTTTCACCCTTCACTTTAACCTATAATCTACAGGACCCCCACAGAGCAGGTGTGAGGTGGTGGTGGATCATTCTCAGTGCTGCAGTGACACTGACGTGGTGGTGGTGTGTTAGTGTGTGTTGTGCTCGTACGAGTGGATCAGACACAGCGGTGCTGCTGGAGTTTGTATACCGTTTATGTCCTATGTCCACTGATGAAGGACTAGTGAAAGACAGACACAGAACGTGCTGCATCAGATGAGCTGCTGTCTCTGACTTTACCTCTACAAGGTGGACCAATGAGGTAGGAACAACAGTATGCAGAGCGACAGATACAGGACTACAGTCTGTAATTGTAGAGAAGCTTTCCCGGGGACTCTGTGTAGGCCCTTCGTAGTGTTTTTCGAAAGACCTGTGAGCTGACCCCAGGCCTGGTCAGACCTCCTCTGTGGGATCAGAGGGAGGGGGCCTGGCTGATACTAAAGGATAAGAAACCCCAAAAAAACACAGCAGGTGTCAAAAGCGCAGATGATTGGTGAGGAATGCGGTCGGGCTGGAGATTATGACTATAAAAGGTTGGCAGGGTGTTTATCTCCGGGCCGTTTAACTGACCCCATGACCCCGTCTGCGCTTCAGAGAGGAACATGGACTGGGCACATGACGTTCGTTGCACACACAGCATCTGGAAGTAGATTTACACCACACAACACAACAGGGACAGAGTTCAGGCACCAGAAAGTAACTGCTGCAGCATTTAAGGTGGAACAGAGGTCTCATAATGTAACTGCTGCACTGTATAATGTAGCATTTAGAACCAGAATATCAGTGCTGCACAATTTAATGTGGAACGGTTCTATTATGATGTAACTGCTGCATGAGTTAAGGTGGAATGTAAGTGCCAGAAAGTACCTGCTGTATCATTTAATGTAGAACCGATGTGCTGTACTGTCACTGCTGCATCACTTAAGGAGGAACAGCGGTGCCATACTGTCACTTTTGCATCATTTAAGGTGGAATGGAGGTCTCAGTGTAACTGCTGCACTATTTAATGTGGAATGTAGAGCCAGAATGTCGCTTATGCATCATTTAAGGTGGAACAGAGGTGCCACAATATAACTGCTGCACCATTTACTGTGGGACGGTGATGTTAGGATGTAAATGCTGCATGATTTAAGGTGGAATGTAGGTGCCAGAGTGTACCTGCTGCATCAGTTAATATGGAATGGATGTCTCGGAATGTAACTGCTGCATCATTTAAGGTGGAATGATGATGTTAGGTTGTAATTACTGTATGATTGATAATGGGATATAGGTGCCATAATGTAACTGCTGCATCATTTAAGGTGGAACAGAAGTTGCAGACTGTAACTGCTGCACACTTTAACGTGGAACTTAAGGTGGAACTGCTGCATCATTTAAGGTGGAATGATGATGTTAGGCTGTAACTGCTGTATGATTGAAGATTGAATATAGTTGCCATAATTTAACTACTGCATCATTTAAGGTGGAACATAGGTTGCAGACTGTAACTGCTGCACAATTTAAGGTGGAACTTAAGGTGGAACTGCTGCAACATTTAAGGTGGAATGATGATGTTAGGTTGTAACTGCTGTATGATTGAAGATGAAATATTGGTGCTAGAAGGTAAATGCTACATCATTTAAGCTGCTGGACCATTTGGGGTGTAACGGAACTTGTTGAATGAAACTGTAGCACCTTTTAAGGTGGAACAGAAATCCCAGAATGTAACTGCTGCATCATTTAAGGTGGAATGCGTGCGTTAGAATGTAACTTCTGCACAATTTAAAGTGGACCAGAGATATCAGATTGTAACTGCTGCATCATCTTAAGTGGAACATAGGTCACAAAATGCAAATGTAGGTGGAAATTAAGAGAAAGAAACTGGAGAATGGGAACTTTTTGTTAAAAATTAGACCACATCACATAGCAGTATATTTTATTATGCCTTTAAAAATAACACCCCTTCAGACGCTATTGTATAACAGGCTTTGTTTTCTGGTCAGCTGTGCTTGAGAAAAGAACACAGTTCCGAGCTCCTGATAACAATTTCAGGAAGGAACAGAGCAGTTGGGATTGATGGACATTGCCTTTGGAGAACTGCTCATGAAAATGAAAAGCCAGTGAAGCTGTTTGAATGCTGGGAAATTACAGATTTGTGGCTTTCTTTGCTGTCTATACCCCAAGGTGTTTAGTCTGAGTGGGGACTCAAACCCTAACCTGTGTTCAGACTATAGCTTCATACAGTTGTATTGTGTCTAAATGCCACTGCTCCAGCGGCACTGTGCCATGCAACATGCCAAATAAATCACACAATTCAAACAAGTGGCCTCTATCACAGTCAAAACACTACCTGATAAAGGTAATTACCTGGAAGTCTCAGTCATCCAGATCATTACAGACTGAGGAAGTCGAATCCTGCCTCAGAAAACACGGGCCAGCCCTTTCTGAGAGGAGGAGGAAGAGAAGGGAAAACCCACACTGCTGATTTTATTACATTTATATTTTCCCAAAATGCTGGTTCCTTTAGATGTAAAATCACCACGGAGTTTAACATCGTATCTCCATAAACACAGCTTTACAGGAGAGAGAGGAAAACCATTCAGAACTCTTAATGCATGTCAGGGTGACACATGTAATTTGAAGTCATTTTCATGGGTCCAGCGGTGGTGAAATTCTGACACTGTGAGAGGCATGTGGTCAGTTCAAATGGTCAGAAAATGTATCCAGAATGGAGATAGAAGCTTTTGTTCAGACTGTAAGGACATGGGGCTGTGTAGAGGTTTTGAAGTTACACACAACAAAAGCATGGCACAATGTGAAAGCTGATGTTGGACAGGTCAGTGGTCCTGGTCAGTTGTATTGGTCCAAAACAAGTTGCTGAGGACTCTCCAAGCCCGGCTCCACATCGACAGAGGGGTGAAGTGAGCTCCCAACAAAACAAAAGCATTCATCACATAGCTGAGGGCCGCTGAGCTACTGTTTGACCAAGATAACCAAGATAGCGGTGTTTACTTTAGGGATTTAAGGTGTAAACTGTCTAATCCCAATCCTGTTTTTCTGGATTTGGTGCTGAACACTAAAACAATAGGCGAATTGGACACGTGAATGTTTACAGGCTGTGGTAAAATGAATTCCTACTTGTGTTTCAGTGCTCTGAGTGCACTGGGAGATTTTTTTTGTCAGTATGAGCTCCAAACTGAGTTTTTCTTTGTTTTTCCATCAGGTAAATTTCGGTTCTGGTTCTGGAAACGGGTTCTCCTTTAGTCGCTGTTCTCTTTTGGTTCAGAGCGAGCCGTGTAGGGAGTAAACCTTGCAGAGCGCTGATTGTCCAGAGAGAGTCGTCACCATACGCCACGCAACGCAGACGGCCAGCACCAACTCTCCTGCAGCAGAGATCACGATTGTTTTTATCCGACTCATGATGGCAGCTCATAAAATTACGCCGTGGTCTTTTGAAGAGGTTCAAACACTACTTGGAGTGGACATGTTTGGGTCTGCAGTTCCAGAGTGTGGATTCTAAGGGGGCTACAGAATGTCAAAGCATTTTATCTGGGAGGAAAGATCTACCTGGAACATCATCAAAGTTTGTATCCAGATGGGACAAAAATCACCAGAGCTAGTGGACAACAACGGCTAAATCTGCCTGTGATTTTCTCAAGGAAGGAGGGAAAGAGAAAAACCAAAGCCCGACTGAGCACTGTAGGACTGAAGGAATGATCCCAAGACCCCAGCAGACATTTAATCCTGTCCAAATAGCCCTAATATAATTGTTTTTATTTTCTCCGGTCGTCATCCTCTGCACTTTTAAAGCATTATTCCCATGTCTGCTGCTGCAGAGCCCCTGACATGTTTGTTTCCTGTGGATGATGGATGCTGGCACAGGCTGATGATGATGATGATGATAACTGTCTGAATTTGTTTCTTGGTTTGTGGTGTTTTCAGTAAAGGTAGGGCCTCCTCCGAGGCGGTGGTCCTGAAACACTGCAGTAAAAAGGTAAACACAGCGTCCTGACGGCTGAGCTGTCAGCTTCCACAATCGTAAAACCGTCCCTGTCTGGGGATGTTAAAGCAACACTTTTCCACACGGCCATCTCACAAACAACCCTCCCCCCCGCTCCGGTAATGGCCGTCAATCGCATTTCGAGCCCGTTTAAGGCGGCGGCACCACCTGACTGCCAGAGAAAAAAATACATTTGTGCAGCAAGGAGCTGCATTCCTGCTTTTATGGTCCGGGCTCTTTATTTGAAGTTTTGGGGGATGTAATAAAATCTTATCTCCAGCTTTCACCGTGGACATCTCGGCTTTTAACCGCCGTCTCCGGGGCACTTTAAGTGTCTGTTGGTGTCCCCGGCCTCCAAACGTGAGACCTTATTTGCTTAGCACTAGAACAAATCAATAAAAAGCCAAACACTATGAGGAAGGTCTCATAGTATTGATGTCAGACGGGGGCGGACAGGGCAGGATCGTATGTGAGGTGGAAAGGAGACTAATACGTCCAGCGCACTCTTCAGATGAAAGCTTCCTAAATGCTTCTTGGCCGCGATGTTCACGACTGGAGTTTAAAAACTTCTGCAGATGCTTTAATTGCTGTCGAGCCTTTATCACAAAGTGCTTTTAAACTTTATGAAGGTGTGTCACACTCTCAGACCTCATTTACACACAAGACTCCAGCGAGAGTACTGCAGACTCAGCAGAATTGATTTATTCCAAGTCAAAATATATATTTCTAGAAAATAACTGAATGAACAGTAGCTCCAGTGATGGGCAAAACTTGAGGACACCTACTGCTGAGATGAAGAGTGTTGACAGGTAGTTTACCCACTGTTCTTTGCTGCAGTTATACTTTTATTGTTAAGACAGTGGCACACAATGTGTCCACACTCCACAAAAGAGTCGGGTGATAAACAAAGACCCTGACTGATATCGGTCTCCAAAACCAGGGACATGTGTTTCTAAGATGTCTATGTTATGACTGGTTCTAGTTGGTTATAATTCTTAAAGGAACGCTAGGTAAGATTTGGTATTTTTGCTCCAGAGTGTAAATCATTGTTACAGCATTTCCTTAAAATCTACAGGAAGTGTGGGTGCTTTCCTACATAGTGCAGTTTCTGAAGTGCTGAGCCTGATGTAGCAGGGACCGAGTGTCAGTTCTCCCTATTACAGGTCAGTGGAGCATCACAGGGGGCTGTCGTGACATTAAGGCACCTAACCCCAAAATGGCTCCCTGGGCGGTAAGGTTGTGTATGTGTGAATTACTCACTAGTGTGTGTTTGTGTGTTCACTACCACGGATGAGTTAAATGCAGAGAAAAGGGATTAAAAATGTGTTTCTTCTTCTTCTTTTTTGTTGAAGCTGTTATTTTAAAGTAAAAATATGACTGTAAAACAATTCCTGTTAATTTACAGTAATTTACAGCAGCACTGTGATGTTTTTTACAGAACCTTTTCTGTCAAAACATTTACAGCACATAATCTTAATCCTAGAATACAAGTCATTACTGCTAAAAATAAAAAGGCAATAGTTTTGACTCTGATGAGAATGCTTTACATTGGACGCTGAAACATTTCAGTGAGGATTTGATGAATTGAGACAAACTGAGTGAGGTCTAGTACTGATGCTGGACAAATCATACTAGATCCCAAACTTCACTCCAGCTCAGTCTCACAGGCACTGCATGGATATGACTTGAAAGCTTATGTGCAGCTGCTCCACAGTGCCCAGCCACTTGAGCTTTAAAGGTTGTCTACTAATTTTTTATATGAACACAAATGTATTAGGTACAAATGAGTTCTAAATCATGTTTGTGTAATGTATAATTGTATTTCAAATTCAAATATTCTCCTACACTTTTGTCTTTTTATGGAAACTGCCCCTTAGTGTTTACTAGTGTGTGTAAATGGATGTTTCACTGCATGGATTTGGTTAAATGCGGAGAACAAATTACTCTGTGTGCGAGCACAGTGGCCAATAAAGTGTTTCTAATTCTAATTCTAATTAATAGAATAGGATGGCACGGTGGCGCAGCAGGTTAGTGTCGCAGTCACACAGCTCCAGGAACCTGGAGGTTGTGGGTTCTAGTCCTGCTCCGGGTGACTGTCTGTGAGGAGTGTGGCGTGTTCTCCTTGTGTCTCCGTGGGTTTCCTCCGGGTGACTGTCTGTGAGGAGTGTGGTGTGTTCTCCCTGTGTCTGCGTGGGTTTCCTCCGGGTGACTGTCTGTGAGGAGTGTGGTGTGTTCTCCCTGTGTCTGCGTGGGTTTCCTCCGTGTGACTGTCTGTGAGGAGTGTGGTGTGTTCTCCCTGTATCTGCGTGGGTTTCATCCGGGTGACTGTCTGTGAGGAGTGTGGTGTGTTCTCCCTGTGTCTGCGTGGGTTTCCTCTGTGTGCTCCGGTTTCCTCTCACAGTCCAAAAGCACACGTTGGTAGGTGGATTGGCAACTCAAAAGTGTTTGTAGGGGTGAGCGTGTGAATGAATGTGTGAGTGTGTGTCACCCTGTGAAGGAGTGGTGCCCCCTCCAGGGTGTGTTCCTGCCTTGTGCCCAATAAATTAATGAATTAATTAATTGATAGAATTAAACATGACAAATGAACCTAAAATTGAAGTATTAATACATAAACATATATGTTTATTGTCACTATTATTGAAATCCCTCATTTAAACCAAATCTCACATATAGTTTTGGATACTGTATTATCCCCAAGAACAGAAGCAATCCATCACATGCTTCTGCAGCGCTTTTTACTGATGGAGCTCATAACGAATGCAGCGACCAATAAATCCTTCACTCACCGTTTTCAAACTACACTTTTTGTAGGTTTCCTGTGTTGAATAAAAAGACAGTTTTTATTTTTAATACTAAGCACATTTACCAAAAAAGACAAAAGAGGGAGAGCATTTGAATTCTTTATTACAGTTATAGCGTTCTCAAAAAAAGCTTTAGAACTTCTTTGTACACCTAATACAGAAATGCTCAGCATGTGGCAGTGTGTGAATCCTGTCACTGATATTTCATCAGAGCGATTAGCTTCCGCTGTTATTCCCCCAATCGAAGCTGGGATGAAGAAGGAAATGATCTGAAGCTATGAGCGGGAGCTGGAATATCTATGCGTCCGCAGCATTGTGCAGCACAATGTGACTGTTCTGTCTAATCACTTCTATGTGAACACGGCTAATTAGCCTCCGCGGCTCGCTAACGATGTGTTGACAAACACGTGGGATACAGGCAAATAGGAGGCGGGAGTGTGCTGTTTTCCTCCACCTTATCTCACATCAACGGACAAAGGGTAATTAGAAACTGTTGTGTTAGAGAAAAGTAAACAGGCTTTGGTTAAAGGAAACAGGCCCTGTCTGAGAATCCGGGCTCACCGTGTAGCAGTCCACTGAGGCTGGGAAGCCCGAGATTACCTCACGTCTTATATTACAGTACATACAACGTACAGTGACATTTTTACTCAAACCTCAGACCCTCACTTCGTGAGGAATCAGCTAAAAGAAACATGTAAATTTGTAAACAACTGCAGTGTGTGTATAAAACAATTAGGTGAAATTATCCCATTGGTCTGGGGCTATTATTTTGTATTAATAACTGGCATATGAAATTTTTAACTACAAAATAAAACAAAAAGCAGCACATGATCAGTGTTCCTGCTCTGGGGGTTTACTCTCCTCATTCTTTTATTTAAAATGAACCAACATTACTAAGTTATGAAAGATGAGAAATTGAGTTTGAAGAGTATGAAAATCAAAAAAGGTTTTATGACAGATCCAATTAATATTTAATAACCCCTGCACCCCTCCCTGGAGCTGTGTGACTGAGACACTACCAAGGCACCACCGTGCCGCCCTACCTCTGCATTATGACAATAAGAAACATAGACTATGACAGTGTTAATATACTTAATTTCTGCTTGCTGGGGCTTGATCAAGGTCTTTATTACAACTATTTCAGAAGCACACCGGCATTAAACGAGGCTGAAATCAAGATTGTATCAGATCTACCTCTGTGTGGAAAGTTTAGACTTCTTGCATCAGGTTCTGGCTCCAAGCTGCTGAAGATACATTGTATTAATCGTAAAAACCCTCTTTGTCCTCTGTGCAGTTGTGGTGTAGAACAATAGGGACGAGTGAATGGAATGTCACTGACTGAGTGTGAATCGTGGATGTAAGAATGATGGCTGCAAGTCAATTTTCTCCTTCAGAGATAATGATAGACTGAAGTGAACTGAGAGCATCATGAGCGCCGCTGAATGTAAATATAACAAACAGATCAACAGATAGAGCTTAGAAAATGTTCAGTATCACTTTTACATGGAGAGCATTATAACACCGCATCTATAAAGCCTTAGAAAGCTAGTGACTAGCTTTCTTTTATTAAGCAGTAACCATGGTTTATTACATACTTTCGATGAAGATTTGATGGCTGTCAGACCTGAGAGTATTAGCAAGGCCAGGTACTAACGATGGATGATGAGCTCTGGGTGACAAACATCGCTCTAACTCATCCCAAAGATACAGGAACACAGTTCCACTGTTCCACAGCCCACTATAGAAATTCATACTGAAATATCTGGCCATGCAGTTCTTGGCTATATGGTGAACATTACTACACGACATTTCCCACTGCCCTCAACAGATGCAACAGGCCTCCAGCATGAAAATGAAGTGCCAGCTGGTGCTAATTGACTGCAGCTGAGGCTTGGGCAACGATGGCGAATGTTTATTGATGGAATATTGATGTGATGCTGCGCATTAAACCTTGTATATTTGGTTGTTGTCTTGGTCGTGTCGAGCACACCGTGGCCTGTGGGGAGAAGGCTACAGTGCTACTCTTCCGAGTCCCTGCAGAATCCAAATCTAATTCTTGGCTTCTGAGAGTGGTGAAGTCCTTGTTTTCTTCCCGCGGCTCGGTGGCATCGGCCCAGCTAACCACAACTCATCTTCAAAGCTGCAGGAAGTGCTTCATCCCACTGAAGGCCCCATTAAGGCTGAAGTGGACCCCCCCTTCCAACCACACACACAAATTTTATTGGCTTTTTAGCCTTTTCCTGGAGACTGGAGCTTCCATTAACACTGATGGTACTCCATAGCCTCCAGGCTCCGGCGCGAGTGTGGCGCGGATCACATGGGCGTAATCAAACCGTCAAATGGAGTCTAAAGTAATATGAAGGAGATGGTGCTGTCAGTGCATTGTTGGTTATATTTAGAGCTGGAAGTCATTTGCTGATAACTGTAGCCTTCCAATGCTTAAGAAGCTTTGTGTTTACTCCACTGTTACAATGACGCCAGAGTAAACACCTGAGGAAGTGTTTCAAGTCCTCAAGCATTGTCGAACACACTGTCCAAAGATGTGTGGGCACCTACTCCTCCAAAAGAGGACCTCCTGGAAGTCAGGGCGGGATTTCTGGGATGTACCGGGCCTCTATCCCTAAGAGAACTGCACTGGATCTACAAGGAATCTGCTTCACAGTGCTGCATAATTAGCTGTAACATCACAACCTCCTTGTTTTGACACTCACTGTCCATTTGATCAGCTCCACTGGACACACAGGAGCATGTTGCAGTTCTACAATTACAGACTGTAGTCCAGCTATTGCTCTGCATTCTTGTTTACCCCCTACACACAGTTCTGCATAGTCAGGACCCCACCAGAGCAGGTGTGATTTGGGAGGTGGTGGTGGTGTGTTGCTCTGGTGGATCAGAGTGGATCAGACACAGCAGTTGAGTTTTTAAACGCAGCGTCCACTGCCTGTCCTACCTCGTCTGTCCACCTTGTAGATGTAAACTCAGAGATAGTACTGTGTCTGTGGACACAGGACACTTGGCTCGTTGCTCTATTCTCAGTCCAGACATTGAGGGGTTTATACTCTAGCAGCACGGCCGTGTCTGATGCACTTGTACCAGCACACTGAACATTGAAGATAAGACTCCTCTCTCTTAAATGGACTACAGTCTGTAATCGTAGAATTACGATTGCTCCTGTGTGGTCAGTGGAACTCAGAGAAAGGGCAAGCCATGGGGTGGTTTTAATGTAATGGCTGATTGATGTAGCTGAGGACTACCCTCGCAGCCGAAGTTGAAGGTTCAGATGAAGAGCACATCTTCTCTTCGGAGCGGTCAGTGTGTTGTCGCTGTTGATTGGTCTCTGATCAATAATTCAGGACGTCTCTGGCTGTCCTGTGTGTCGTCCAGATGTCTCTCTGTCTGTCCGTGCCAGACGCTGTCAGCTGCTGCGTGCGTCTGAAATGTGACATAAATATTTGACGATCATCCTCCGCGAGCCTGTGGCATCTGGGTGGAGCCAGGTTGCCGCTGGACCGTCCGTGATTGGTCCGCCTCGCTGGCCTTTCTGGAGAGGGGAAGGAAAGCACGTATCTCCAGCTCCTGATTGTTATCTCTTAATAAGCATGGCCCACTGAAATCTTTTCACTGCAAATTGTTGAAGACATCTGGCGAGGCTTTCTCGTCCACATTCGCGCCGCTGAATGTCCCTCTCCGCCACGTCGCCATGGCAACGTCTAACTGCTATTCAGCAGCGCTACAGTTTTGAAAGGTTTAGGGCCTAGTTGAAAATCCATTTGGGCCACTACCTGTGTATTTTCCCCCCTGCATTCTCATGTTGAAAGTGCAGTAAATCTTACCTCCCACAAACCCCCTGATATCAATCAATGGCACCTTTGTTCGGACAAACGAAATAATTCTTTCTTTCTTTTTCCCCGATACGCTCAGAGGGAAAAATGCTCCAAATGCACACGTTCCTTTCACAGCGCTGTTTCTGCACTGCCTTGTCCATCAACAGCCGTGCGCTCGGGACTGATTTCAATATGAGGACTTTTCAGAGGAAAAGTAAATAAATACAGCAGTCTGTAATTAGAAATAAGCAAACACCCACACACACACACACACACACACACACACACACACATAGTCTTTCTCCAATTTTGTACATACATATGTTTATTAATACATAGGAACAGAGATTGTAATTCAGTGTGAATTAATTTCTCTGTAGTATAACTGTATGTAGGAGTAAACAGATGTTCCTTCAGTATGGATTCCTCTAAATCATCTGCTCATGGCTATGTTCGGACAGTAGTAAATTCATTCTGATGAAGCTCACTGGTAACTACAGGCACTGATTTTAACCAGGAACATCTCTATTTTGGGTCAAATATGAGCAGAAAAAACAGTGATGAATCATGATCAATTAAACAGACTGATTAAAGACATGGTCTGATAACATTTGCAGTAAAAGGGGAAAATGTTTCTACCTTTTAGAGTATCCTTTATGTTTCTGAACCAAATAATGACTGGATTTGTATACAAGAACGTTATGGAGGGTTCACCTTGCAAAAGAGAATTCATGACGCCGCAGTGAATGATGGGACTTTAGGTGGTTCTCATTGGCAAGTCACGAACCAATGCATCTTATTATTGTGTCGGGTCAAGAACAACCTTCAGGTTCTTTAATTTTTCTTGTGGTTTGTGTGTGTTACTAATTATTGAAGCATTAACTCTACCGATGACGTAAGAAGCAGCCTTTGTCTCTGTAGGGGGTGGGCGCCTGGGGAACAGTATATAACTGGTGTATATGTAGATTAGTGTAATTGCTCGTACTGAAGTGTAGACTGTGTTACTGTGCAATTAAATGTAATTAATCAGGACAAGAATTACAAGAATGAAAATTGATAGTTGAAAGTTGATACATGTGTGTTTACATGACGTGAACTTCAGTAATGAATCCTTAGGGGTAATATATGTCAATTAGTTTCATTCCTCTTCTTCATAATAATAATAATAATGATGATAGCACTGATACAGTTAAATATTTTATTATATTATAAATGTTATTATATTGTAATTATATTTTGAAATTATTTTTATTTGGAATAAATAAAGATTAAAGATGACACCATAAACCAAATTAAAGGACACTGGATCAAAGTTTACTACAAAAAGAATAACATTATATTATTTTAAATTAAATTAAACTAATTTTAAAACATAAACATATGATGTAAGTGTTGTTTAAAAGCCTTCACCTGCCTGGACTGTAATTAACAGAGGAACTGGGTTCCAGAGTTAAGAAACATGTAAACAAAAAGGGGCTCTCTCTATATGCTGCCTATATTTCGTAGAAGGATTTGATCTTGTGCACATTTCAAAGTATTTTTGATCATATCAATAATAATAATAATAATAAATGTAAGTTGCAAGCAAGTAGACCCCTACACATCAAATGGGTTAGTAGTGAGGCTGTAAGGCATGAAATTCATCCATCCATCCATTATCTGTAACCATTATCCAATTCAGGGTTATGGTGGGTCCAAAGCCTACTTGGAATCATTGGGCGCAAGGCGGGAATACGCCCTGGAGGGGGCGCCAGTCCTTCACAGGGCAACACACTCACACATTCACTCACTCCGGACACTTTTGAGTCGCCAATCCACCTACCAACCAAAGGAAACCCATACAGACACAGGGAGAACACACCACACTCCTCACAGACAGTCACCCGGAGGAAACCCACGCAGACACAGGGAGAACACACCACACTCCTCACAGACAGTCACCCGGAGGAAACCCACGCAGATACTGGGAGAACACACCACACTCCTCACAGACAGTCACCCGGAGGAAACCCACGCAGACACAGAGAGAACACACCACACTCCTCACAGACAGTCACCCGGAGGAAACCCACGGAGACACAGGGAGAACACACCACACTCCTCACAGACAGTCACCCGGAGGAAACCCACGCAGACACAGGGAGAACACACCACACTCCTCACAGACAGTCACCCGGAGCGGGACTCGAACCCACAACCTCCAGGTCCCTGGAGCTGTGTGACTGCGACACTAACCTGCTGCGCCACCGTGCCGCCCACAACAAGAATTAAAAAAATAATAATAATAAATAAAAAAAGCCTGACTACTTCTTCTACAGAGATCACAGAGCAAAAACAGCTATATAACACAGCCCAGTATTCATTACATTGCTGTTATCAAAACAACCCAAAAAAGAGCCAGATTAGTCTTCATTTACATGATCTGGCATAAAATAAATTGGTTTTGACAACAGCCTCTGATAGGGCTGGGGCACAGAGCCGGTTAACGATATGCAAATTAATTCCTCACTGGAATATCAGACGGGGTCTGCTTGACCCCTCATTAAAATGGGGCTTCTTCATCCGAAATCACGAGGACAGATCTCTGCTCACATTGTAAAACAGTACAGTGCAGCACTCCATCAGTGAGCTGCAGACAGAGAGCGTCCTCTCCTGAGTAAGCAGCGATGTGGTCAGGTCCACGTCTCACTGCATTAATGGCTCCGTTTGCTTTGAAAATCTGTGAGGTGAGAAGGGGTTAATTGTTCAGAGATAGTTGTGGCTCACTGTGCTGAGTGACCGATACTTCAGATGAGAGGCCATACACTTACTTAAGTAGTTTTATCTGGAGTGCGCTGTGTTGCAGCGTGGCACTTTAGCCACATTCAGCTCCAGAATGTAAACCCACAGTCCAGGAGCTCCAGATTCACCACGTCATCATGCACTGCTTGTGAAATCAAGGGTGTCAGTAGGGAGTCTGCCAATAGCTGCTGTAACTACATCTACTTTTCAGGGAAGGCTTGAAACTGGCTGAACACTGGCTCATCACTCCAGAAAACACAGTTCTAATACCTGCTGGGGGCTTTATACGGCTCTGGTGACCTTAAGCACGGCATGTGCAGCTGCAGTTAAGGTTTAGGGTTAAGTTTAAGTTTAGAGCTTAGTAATATTTTTAAAGACAGCAGAGATGATTCTGGAGATGGTTCTCACAACAAAAACACCCCACCACCTCCACCACCACCACCTCCTTTGTTTGTATTCATTCAGAAGCTCCACATCTTTCAAGGTGGAATAGTATATCCGAGTAAGAAGCTAACTGTATTGTTCTTGGCTGAAGCTAACTTTTTAACTCTCTGTTTGAATTACCACAGAAACACATCTGTAACTCGAGTTGTTTAGTTTTGTAGCACTTTCACTGTGTGTTTACTTTCATGTAGTCTTCAAAGTGTCCGTTCCACCTTAAGTAATGAAACTGTAACAGAAAAAAAATGTTAGGTGTTAGGTTTAATGTTACACAGTAATAAAAACGCTGCTCTTTCTAAACTTTTGAAGCTTAGAGCTGGGTTTAAAGGTAAGTTTAGGGTCACGGTTAAAGTAGGGTTATGGTTAGGGTTGTTCCTCTATTGATTGATTGGTTGATTGATTGTAAAGGGCCCATGCAAAAAATACATTAATCTCTGAAGACTAAAATATGCTTTGCACCAGAATTATAAGCAATATAATAATCAAATTCCATCTGCAGCCCCCGCACAAGTAGTGTCTCTGTCACAGCTCCAGGGACCTGAAGGTTGTTGGTTCGAGTCCTTCTCCGGGTGACTGTCTGTGAGGAGTGTGGTGTGTTCTCCCTGTGTCTGCGTGGGTTTCCTCCGAGTGACTGTCTGTGAGGAGTGTGGTGTGTTCTCCCTGTGTCTGCGTGTGTTTCCTCCGGGTGACTGTCTGTGAGGAGTGTGGTGTGTTCTTTCTGTGTCTGCGTGGGTTTCCTCCAGGTGACTGTCTGTGAGGAGTGTGGTGTGTTCTCTCTGTGTATGCGTGGGTTTCCTCCAGGTGACTGTCTGTGAGGAGTGTGGTGTGTTCTCTCTGTGTCTGCATGGGTTTCCTCCAGGTGACTGTCTGTGAGGAGTGTGGTGTGTTCTCTCTGTGTCTGCATGGGTTTCCTCCAGGTGACTGTCTGTGAGGAGTGTGGTGTGTTCTCCCTGTGTCTGCGTGGGTTTCCTCCAGGTGACTGTCTGTGAGGAGTATGGTGTGTTGCCCTGTGTCTGCGTGGGTTTCCTCCGGGTGACTGTCTGTGAGGAGTGTGGTGTGTTCTCCCTGTGTCTGCGTGGGTTTCCTCCGGGTGACTGTCTGTGAGGAGTGTGGTGTGTTCTCTCTGTGTATGCGTGGGTTTCCTCCAGGTGACTGTCTGTGAGGAGTGTGGTGTGTTCTCTCTGTGTCTGCGTGGGTTTCCTCCGGGTGACTGTCTGTGAGGAGTGTGGTGTGTTCTCCCTGTGTCTGCGTGGGTTTCCTCCAGGTGACTGTCTGTGAGGAGTATGGTGTGTTGCCCTGTGTCTGCGTGGGTTTCCTCCGGGTGACTGTCTGTGAGGAGTGTGGTGTGTTCTCCCTGTGTCTGCGTGGGTTTCCTCCGGGTGACTGTCTGTGAGTAGTGTGGTGTGTTCTCCCTGTGTCTGCGTGGGTTTCCTCCGGGTGACTGTCTGTGAGGAGTGTGGTGTGTTCTCCCTGTGTCTGCGTGGGTTTCCTCCGGGTGACTGTCTGTGAGGAGTGTGGTGTGTTCTCCCTGTGTCTGTGTGGGTTTCCTCCAGGTGCTCCAATGTCCTCCTACGCTCCAAAAACACACAGTCTTCCGCATTTAACCCATCTGTAGCAGTGAACACAAATACCCCCCTGGTGCACTAGGGGCTGTGAACAGACACCCAGAGCCACGGGCAGCCATCCCCAGTGCTGTGGAACAGTTGTGAGTTGTGAGTTGTGAGTTGTGAGTTGTGAGTGGTAGTTTTGAGGCTGATTTCTCACACTGGGTTGCCAGATAATCATGCGAGAATCCACAAATATTTTTAGTACACATTGTACAAAGCCCCGGGAATGATTTCTCAGTAAAATATGTATGAATTCGCCCTGAGAGCAGGCTGGTTCCAGCACGCTCTGTGATGTTTCGTATTTCCGAGGCCTGATTTAGGAGAGAGTTATTGATTTTGATAAATGCTGGCGGACTCTGGAATACATTTGCCTTTCACCTTCAGTGCTTTTATTTGATCCTGCACTTAAATAAATCACTCCACAGGAGAAAAGCACTTGGGATTTGCCTTGACTTGCTTGATCTTCTTCGCTCCTCTCCAGAGACTCTGAACCCTTTTACAGAACGACTAATCACGCCAGTGTTAGCGCTTTGAAGCCTTAATGACCCTATAATGCTCAGATCAATATGTAAGTACCTGGGCTTTTTCATCAGAAAAATGAATGCCAAAGAACCGTTCCTCTGGGTTCCGGGTCACTTTGCCATTGTTTTTGAGATCGCTCCCTGAACTCTTAATAAAGCTGTGGTTGTTTTTGCTGTTGGTGGTGAAATAGCTGAAGGGACAGTTGTAACTTCATTGGGCTCAATGACATTCACTGAGTGCCATGAACTTCTTAAATACACAAGGAATAACGGTCGTTGTGGAGATGGCTGTGTTTAATTCATTGTACAGTCAAGTACCGTCACATTGTTTTGACCCCCGACATTTATAGCATTTAGCTAACTCGCTAATCCGGGGAACCTACAGAACTGCTTCATCACCTCAGAGAACGTACCCTCACCAGTCGGATCAGATTCCAGACCTTCAGTCTGTATGTGAAGACAGTGAGAGACAATGTGAGACACTTCAGATGGACAGTGTGAGACAGTGAGAGACTATCGCAGCTCAGACAGTGGGAGACAGCGAGCGTGGGAGGAGACACTGAGGGACAGAGAGAAGAGTCTTGATTCTCGTCTCCCAAATCAAAAGTTTTCACTGGGGTTTGGTGCAGTTTGGTGCATAGTGAGCTTCAGCTTCTGGCTTTAGACTAGGTGTGGAAACATTGCTGTGGGAATTTGGTGGCAGCCCCCAGAGCACCAGTGAGACCAGGTAGTGACGGTGGGTGATCCGATCATAAACACCACTCCAGCTCATCTCAGGGGTACTGGACGATAACGGCTTGGGGGCCTTTATAGCCCTTTATCCAACACTTGGCCTTGTCTATGTTGACCTTACGTGGCTGAAGTCACTTATAGTGGCGTCTACACACTTTTGGACATGCTGTGTATATTTCAGGAGAGTGATTCAATGTTTACAAACCAGCGGATGATGCTGTGAACTGAAAACAGCCGGAAGAGTCTAGATTTCAGCAAATTCATGCTCTGAAGTTCACTTTATATATGATTTATGCAAATAATTGGTGGTCCCGATGTTAGCAGCGGGTGTTTTCATCCCCCCCCCCCCCCCGCCTTTTCATCCCAGTTGCCGTAGCAACCACCGTCCAGCCTGTTTATTGAGGAGGAGTCATGTATAATTGATCCGCTAATGCACTGCCTCACAGTCCGTGGCTGAAAGTCTTTTGTTTCCAGGTCATTTTCAGGGTCCAGATATTTACATAAAAGCATCACATTTGCTCAAACCCGTCATTATTCGTAATTTCCCGTCGTATCCGCCGCTGATGACTGCAGTGTAAACACAGATTAATAAACGGTAAATACAGCCTTGTTGGGGATTTATTACATTACGAGGATTTTTTTAAAGATGTTTATCCGAGGGAGTAACGAAAAACAGTGCCTTGAATAAGCAATTCGTTTTTCTTTCCTGTGGAGTCCCTTTACGATTAGCTTCCGGCTCCAGAGCCTGGGTTTGACCGGAAGCTCTGTGTCACAAATAAACCCATCTCAACATCTCAATTAAGATGTTACTTTCAATAACCAACACAGGTGCAGAACTATAGCAGAATCAGGGTCCCTGGGTTTGATGTGAACTTGTGTCATATTTGTGCATGCATAGAAATTACAGCATGGAAACAGCAGTGTTCAACCTGCGGTCACAAACCAAACGCACTGTAGACAAACAGAAGATGTGTGAGAGAGAATGGTTAACATCATTTACCCAGTTAAAGAAATGCCCAGTGAAAAAGTAGAAGCAGTCAACTGGTTCGAATTTGACAGATCTGTATAGTTTGCATTCCCCTCCAAGCCTGTTGAGCCACAGTGGCCTGTAGGTTGTGTCACTGTCACTCAGCTCCAATGACTCAGGCTTCTGGGTTCAATCCTTCCCTCGGGTCACTGCCTGTGAGGAGTGTGGTGTGTTCTCCCCGTGTCTGCGTGGGTTTCCTCCGGGTGACTGTCTGTGAGGAGTGTGGTGTGTTTTCCCTGTGTCGGCGTGGGTTTCCTCCGGGTGGCTGTCTGTGAGGAGTGTGGTGTGTTCTCTCTGTGTCGGCGTGGGTTTCCTCCGGGTGACTGTCTGTGAGGAGTGTGGTGTGTTCTCCCTGTGTCTGCGTGGGTTTCCTCCAGGTGGCTGTCTGTGAGGAGTGTGGCGTGTTCTCCCCGTGTCGGCTTGGGTTTCCTCCGGGTGACTGTCTGTGAGGAGTGTGGTGTGTTCTCCCTGTGTCTGCGTGGGTTTCCTCCGGGTGGCTGTCTGTGAGGAGTGTGGTGTGTTCTCCCCGTGTCTGCGTGGGTTTCCTCCGGGTGACTGTCTGTGAGGAGTGTGGTGTGTTCTCCCTGTGTCTGCGTGGGTTTCCTCCGGGTGACTGTCTGTGAGGAGTGTGGTGTGTTCTCCCTGTGTCTGCGTGGGTTTCCTCCGGGTGGCTGTCTGTGAGGAGTGTGGTGTGTTCTCCCCGTGTCTGCGTGGGTTTCCTCCGGGTGACTGTCTGTGAGGAGTGTGGTGTGTTCTCCCTGTGTCTGCGTGGGTTTCCTCTGGGTGACTGCCTGTGAGGAGTGTGGTGTGTTCTCCCTGTGTCTGTGTGGGTTTACTCCGGGTGCTTGGGCTTCCTCTCACAATCTAGAACCCCAGTGACTGTCCACGTCTCCTGAGCTAAACGTTTTAAATGAAATGTATTATGTATTATGTTATGTTATTAAGTGTTATGTTAGTAATGTAATTTTAAATTCAACATTTTAAATGAAATGTAAAAATAAAATATAATTAAAGGTACATGTGTATATAGTAATATTATAATTCACACAGATAATAAATATGAATATGATTCTATTGCAGCAGGTATAGAAACACTGATAATTATTTGACAATAAATAGTAAAGGATTATGGGGTACACCAGCAGAAGTTCTAGTGAGTGAGGGAAATGTGGGTCCATATTGTGTTATTTATGATGTAGTGTGTCTGGTTCTCTGCTTGGGCCTGTGCTGTTGTAGAGACTATAAGGAGTACTGTTAGTGACTGAACTCCACTTTAGACTCCAGACTCCTCAGTCAATGCAGATTCTACACTGAAAAAGACCCTATTACACTGGGACCAAACCTGATCCTCATACAGACTCCCTACACTAGCCTATATCCTGAGTTTAAAGCTAACGCTAAAGTTATGCAAATTACAGCCCAAGACTCAGAGAGCCGTGTCATCCGCCGTCATGTTTTCACGTATCTACCGTTTTTTTTTTTTCATCAGGAAAGCAGAAGACAAGTATGAATTTCTGTCGTGAAGAGCACGAGAGCAGGTTGAATTAATAATTACACAAGTCAGGGCTACGTGAGTGGATAATTATAGATGGCAGATTGTGATAAATGTCTTGTAACTAAATGTAGGGTGTGATGTCCTCATCTCCAGAAAACCACAATTACTCTTCATTTCCATGCAGCCGTTATAATCACGGCAAATATAAAATAGTGTTATTAACATTTTTAATCATTGATTTGCAGAATCTAAAGTAATATTAAATCATATCCAAAAGCCCATGTATAATTCCCATACACCGTGTGCTCTTCCATTACCTTCTGCACTCGGCTCAGAGCGGGGTTTTATGGCGTTTCATGTTTAACTTCTAAGAAGAACTTTTATTCTTTAATCCATTGCCAAGGTTTCTAATTTAAAGTGTGTGTAATGTCCAACGAAAAAGGTAAAGTAGAGGTACGTTATTCTCACTAAAGTGGTGTTAAAGGTACATTAGATTCTCTTGAATATTTGGGAATATTTGTAAGCTTTCATTACAGAACTTTATAAAGTAAAAATACACCCTGGAGATGAAATGAAGCATTTGAAATTAACACCATTTTTATAATCTATAATTATTATTTAATACGGTACAAATATGTTCCCTATTTCAAAATGCAAACATTCTCCCACATGTTTTGTCAATTTATGGTAACTGTTGTCAGTTTGTTAATAAATAATAATAATAATAATAAATATATATTTAAACTAATGCCTGGTGTTTGTATAAAGTTATATATAATCACATTGAATACAAATAAATAATAATATAAAACAAATAAGGAATGTAAGATAATGTTTTTCTATAAAGCAGTAGGTGAGAGTGAGTTTGAAGAACAATGTTTTGTTCAGATTCTCCTTGATTTGCATGAATTTGTTAAATCCACAGCACATTATTTAAAATCATTATTTATTAACCGCTAAAACTAGGTACTGGACGATAACCTCAAATAATACTCCACGAGGAGTATATAAAACTCCACGAGGGAAGTTAAACCGACACATACACACACAGAGTTTCATCGTGAACGTGGAAAATTAATATTTAATTATTCGAGATTTTATTTGTCGAGTAAAACGACAATTTTTGAAACTGCAGCAATTCCCATAAAATTACAAATGAGCGGGAGAAGGTTTGAAGTTTTAATTACAATTATACATTACACAAAAATGCTTTAAAGATTATTTATACACTCAATACAATGTGTACTATACGTAGTTCACCCTTTGTGCTTTTGGTTATGCCTAGAACCCTAGATCTTAACCTTAATTTTAATCCTAACCCTGCCCTTTTCCTAACTGTAAGCAGAAGGCCTCTGGGTAAAGCCAGGGCTTGTTGGAGGGACTGTATCTCCCGGCTGTCCTGAGGAACCCCCTGGAAATAGATGCTGGGGATAGACACCTGATGTGCCTCTGAAATGGACTAAGTGGCAAAGAAAATGAGAAGAACATTTATCAATATCAATATGTATTGATCTGTAATGAAAACACTGATATTAACACTCAGATATTTACCATAGATATTAAGAAGAAAATAAAAAGATAATAACCCCCATCTACTGTCCTCAGCTCCTGTATGCATCACAGCCCCAGCTCACGTTTTCTGAACAATGGTCCGAATGTGCTTCGAGGGCTAAATTCGGGTGCCACTAAGATGAAAGCTGCTAAAAAACCTCCGTGAGCCATGGCCACTCACGGCATGAGGCGGACACTTCACAGCCCTTTATTACACGCAATTATAGCTGAGGCGCCATTGTTTACATTGATCATACGTTCCTTGGCGTACGCGGCGTCCTGTCTCGGAGTCTGAGCTTTTTAGCAATTTTCACCCAATCACCAGAATCAATGGATGGGGAACATTTAGAGAAGGGGCTCAGACATAAAATCAATGCCCTTCTAAACAGCACCGAAGGCCTGCACGGGACAATTTGGAGCTCGTTATGGTCCGGACTGATTCTTGCAAAAGGGGCTCGGTAGCTCTGGGGTCCACTGAAGTTAAAGTTAAGTTTAGCAAAGTTGAGCATATCCGCCCTTAAAGCAGGCGAAAGTGATTCCAGTCTATTGTTCGCTGGAGGAGTGGTCCGTGTGAATGGTGCCACTGGGAAGAAGGTGGTTAATAAGAACCGGACGTGAGCTCTCTTTCCACCGGCGGTGGGGGTGAGGGCGTCAAACAATGGCCGAAAGTCGGAGAGGTTGATTTAAGAGTGATGCCGGGTTGACGAGGGATGCACAGGGACGCAGGATGTCCCGGGAAAGAATCCCCAGCTGATTGCCGCATAGACCGGCCTGATTGTGAAAGATTTTTTGGCCCAAGCAGCACTTGTCCATGATACATCCACAATAGGAAGTAAATACACAGGGGGAGGATGTCATGGGGCGATGATGATGACATTATCCATCCCTGCTCTCTGGACAAAGGCAAAAATGATGACTTCTCCACGTCTTGGTCAAATCAGGGTCAAGGCTGTGCATCTGGACAAGGTCCTGACCTTGCTCGCTTTCTGGTCAGGGTTTGATTTCACGTGTATTTTATTCTGCGACGTCCGGATAATGCCGCCTATTGACCCTGGAGACAAGTGTAAATCCGGAGACTGTCCAATCAGCCGTTACACCTCAGGTTCCCAGATGGCCTCTGGACAACTGTGGTTTGACCAAATCAAAGGCTCACCTTTAGCTTCGAATGCGGCATCACCCCAACTTTGACTTCTTGATACACTCGGGTATGTAATAACGTATTATAACAGAGTTTATTACATAGCGTGATATACCTGTGATTTAAGAAATCGATTTTAAAGTGAAGGGGTTGTTTTTAGTGCAATTTTCTCAGTTATTTTGTATTTTCTAGGAATATTTGAAAATGTATTTTATGAAATCGGGTTACATTTATGTATCACTGCCTCATATATATCTGTAGAAACATGAATGTATTTATTATAAAATAAATAAATCCTGTCAGGGTCCTGACCTCTGAAAAACAGGTTGTAATGGGGCTAACAAAGTATGCAGAGCAACAGATACAGGACCGCAGTGTGTAATAGTAGCACTACAAAGTGCTTCTGCATGGTCAGAGCTGAGAGAATGGACAGGTGTATGGACCTCTCTGGACCAGCTGGACACTACTGAAAAGGTTCTGAATGTGCGTGATCCTGAAAACTAACACAAGAGATCCCTCAGAGTGACACAGATGTGTGGATGATGTAGTGAGGTCACAGCCACTGACCTGAAACTCACTTCCATGGTTTTGCAAACAGCAGAGTGCACCCTGAGCCCCTGGCTCATCTGCGCTGGAGCGCTGGCAGGTTGGGATTGATCGGGACACTCGCTGAGCTGTTGGCCAAATCGCTGTTATTGAAGTGACCTGGAAAGAATTATTCACGTCAAGCCTCTCCGTAAAATCCAGGTTAATTAATTTGCCGGGAAGACGCCCCAGCATCCGTGAAATTCCAGCTGCTTTGATTCAGCTCCTGGGCCGGGGGCCGCTATTAAACATTGTCTTATGGCGAGGGAAGAGGAGGAGGGTTTAATTATCGCCGTACGTTAGCATCCAGCGAGGACCTGAGGAATGTCGTTTAGGTCAGAGACACATTCCTTAATCAGAGCGGCTGTTTTCGTTTTTAATCAAAGCTCACCGCCGCTGGCTCCTGCTCCGGGCCGTGGTTATGATGTCACACGTTGGCTTAATCTTTACTGTTCAGATTTTATTACCTTTTCTGTCTTTAATCTGCCGCGCTGTCAATCTCCCTCCACATGATTACTGCAGCATTTGACGGGGTGATCCTCGCATATTAAAGAGGGACGTGACGAGAGTGTGACATTGAAGCTCTACCTTCTGATCTGTGTATACACACACACACACACACACTCTCTCACACACTCTTCGCTTCTCTGCAAAACTGCACTGACTGACTTAACAACCTATAAATGTGATCCAGAGGTTCAGAAAATTCTCTGCTAATATTTATGTAATTACATGTTTATTAAATCTAAGTGACATAGTTATTGTCATTGTCTATATTTTATTTTTTCAAAAAAATTATTTATTTTTTTTTATTGTCAACCAGCAGCTAATTTTACATTTTAAAAAACTATAAATGTGATTCATTTTCATTTTAAAATTCTCTACAATTCAGTAGTCAAGGTAGAATAATATTTACATAATTACATATTTATTACATAGTGAATAGTATTACAGGTACATTTTATTTTTATTAAACTGTATTAAACATTATATGTTATTTTTGTTTATCCTCAACCAGCAGCTAATTTAATGCCTTCATATCCAAATTTTTTAATATTTGCATAATTACACATTTATTACATATTAGTTACATAGTGAAGTGCATTAAAATTAATAAATGTCCAGTTTTTATTACAAATTATATTTTATTTTTGTTTATCCTCAACCAGCAGCTAATTTAATGCCTTCACATCCAAATTTTTTAATGTTTGCATAATTACACATTTATTACATATTAGTTACATAGTGAAGTGCATTAAAATTAATAAATGTCCAGGTTTTTATTAAAAATTATATTTTATTTTTGTTTATCCTCAACCAGCCGCTAAGGAAATGCCTTCATTTATATACATATAAATGTGATCCAGAAGTTCTGAAAATTCTCCAATCCTTTATTACATATTAGTTACATAGTGAATAGTATTAAAATTAATTATTGTCCAGGTTTTTATTACAAATTATATTTATTCTCAACCAGCAGGTAATTTAAAATCTTGAAAATCTATGGGATCCACAAATTGTGTTAGCTTGCAGAAAAGTACTTAAGTTACAGTAATATTTACATAATTGCATATTTATTACATATTGGTTGCCTAATGAATAGCATTAGTGCCACATTGAGAGTGTTTCACAGAGATACGTGAGGCTGACCCACTTCTTCTTTACAAACCGCCTCTAACCCAACACTGAAGAGTTTAGCACATTGAAGGAGAATGTAAACTGTCCAGATCTGTCCCAACCACAGAGTGTGGCTGGTTGTGTTCCTGGCCTTGAATGGCTGAGACTTCTGAGACTTCCCCTAGATTCAAACGTTAGATCTCCAGGTGATCTCCAAGTTTAGACCTCTACACAACTCCCTCTAGCTCCTCCAGGGAGATCCAGAGATAATGCCAAGCTGGCTGGGAGATACAGCTCCTCCAACAAGCTGTGGATCTACGTCTGGGCCTCGTCCCAGTTGGCTGTCCCTTGTATACCTCCAGCGAGAGGTGTCTAGGACCCGTTGTACTTATTTGATAGCCAAACCACTCTCAACACTCTCCTCCTCTTGGATCGTTCCTCGCCCCCTCACGGAGAGTACGCCCAGCTATCGGGATGGAGGTAAGTGTTTTAAAGGAGGTAAGTGTTTTAAAAAATGCCGGAAGCATGTCTCTGAGATCATTCCCCACAGCTCATGTCCACAGGTGAGGATGAGGATGAGGATGAAGGAGCCTGTTCTGTTTTGTCCTTTTAAGCCCTCTGTTGGTTAGTGATTGATCTTCACACCTCTCTCTGTGAGTGGGACAAAAGCTACGGTGCCTTTACCCGATCTTGGCTAAAACAGTCCCTGACCTGTAGAATCAATAAACTCGTTTTAGGCAAAGCTTTCCTTCTGACTCCAGCATTAACCTTCCATTAACTATTCCAGGAGCCGTTAAAGGCGGCCGAGTCAATAATGCTAATCCGCAAAGCTGTTGTATAAGCCGTTAAGAAATGTGTATTCATATTATGGTAAAGTGGCCATCTTTATTATGGGCTATTACAGCATGAAGGGAGTCAATACGGAGGTGAGTTATGTTGTCAGAGTGTACTTCTCAGCACTAATTTCCCGTGCAGGTCGGCTTTTTCGCTCCCGCTCTGTGCATTTCAGCACATTGAGGCTGAAGTGATGGGGAGACCCAGGGTGAGACTTTAACCTCCGCTGATCATTTTGTCCAGTAGGAGATAACAAATGGTGTGCATAATTGAACATTATTTTACTGATGGTCTCAGGCACTCATGGGGGAACCCTCAAGGGGTCAGCACTAATGTCCATCATGGGCTGTGATGGCTATTATAAGTGGATTCTTTTTAAGTGTAGAAGGAAAAATTACACTGATGTTTGCAGGTGATATTTACACATCACTGTGCAGTGCCTTTTTAACATCCATCTCAGGGACACTTCAGAGTCACCTGGTTATGTACATCAGTGCCTGATATCTCAGAGTCTTAGGTAGTGTCTTATAGAGAATCTCAGAGTGTTAGGAGATAAAGCGTTTCAGACTCTTTGGGAGCATCTCAGAGAAAATCTCAGAGTCTTAGGGAACATCTCAGAGAGAATTTCAGAGTTTTAGGGAGTGTCTCAGAGAGAATCTCAGAGTCTTAGGAAGTGTCTCACAGAAAGTCTCAGAGAGAATCTCAGAGTCTTAGGGAGTGTCTCAAAGAGAATCTCAGAGTCTTAGGGAGCATCTCAGACAGAATCTCAGAGTCTTAGGGAGTGTCTCAGAGAGAATCTCAGAGTCTTAGGGAGTGTCTCACAGAAAGTCTCAGAGATAATCTCAGAGTCTTAGGGAGTGTCTCAGACAGAATCTCAGAGTCTTAGGAAGCGTCTCACAGAAAGTCTCAGAGTCTTAGGCAGTTTCTCAGGGAGAATCTCAGAATCTAAGGGAGCATCTCAGACAGAATCTCAGAGTCTTAGGGAGTGCCTCAGAGAGAATCTCAGAGTCTTAGGGAGTGTCTCAGAGAGAATCTCAGAGTCTTAGGGAGCGTCTCAGAGAGAATCTCAGAGTCTTAAGGAGCGTCTCAGAGAGAATCTCAGGGTCATAGGGAGCGTCTCAGAGAGATTCTCAGAGTCAAACGAATATAGTGTTTGTTTTGTTTTTTTATTTTATCTTGACTACATTGATGTGAATAAAATTTGATTACAAAATAAAATTTTTGATTACTCTCTCTCCCTCTCAGTTGCGCCCTCTCTCTACCTGTCTCTCTCGCTCTGTCTCCCCTCACACTACCTGTCTCACCCTTCCCCTTTCTACCTGTGTGCGGCGTTCCTCTGCTTTCATCTTGTCCGTGTTCTGCTGTGTCTGTGGAACCCTGGAATGGAGTTACAAGTGGAGAAGTTTTAATTAAGACAAAATAGCTCAGTTTAGCCTGTCAGCTTCTCATTGTGCCAGTTGAGTTTTTCATTACGGTTCAAAGGAGTGCTTGGAAAATGGTCACTGAAAAATTCAAGCCCAATTACAATGTCAGCCTGTCGGACAAATTGCCTTCACTGAGGGCTCCGTGACAGGTGCATTGTGGGAGAATTGATTCTCACCGAGGGATAAGTGAATTGTCATTATGTGTCTGTTTCTTATGGCATCTGGGGCTGGATGTCATCCGATTTTGTACACGCGGAGTCGGATCAGCGAACCGAGCCCATGCTAACACAGATTAGCGAAGGCATTTGGGGGGAGTTTGAGCAGGGGGTTGATAGAGGCATCCACTTCACAGGTCAAGAGCCCAGTCTTTCAGAGGTTACAGATCACCAGAGAGGGTTGAGAGATCCATGAATAGAGCCAAGGAGAAGAAAGGGACGATCAAACCTACTTGCCGGAGACAAATTAACTTTCCAACATTTGCACAAGATGGAAAACAGGGTCCGTCACTTCTTGAGGAAGCCTCACACAGAGAGAAACACTCAGTAGAAGCCCAGAGTTTATTCTGGGGATATGTGCTAAACAAGCTGCTTGACTCATTGGAATGAGTCCAGAGACAGCAGCAGTGAAGGAAAAGGGAGGAGGGGCTTGTAAAAAGAGAGCCTGCTAGCTGCTGAAGTGGAGAGAGCTGGAGCAGGTAATCCACTGGGCTCTTGGCAGCAGCTCATTGAGCGGAAGGTGTCTGTAATTGAGGTATCAATGGAGGCGTTCTTGGCCCGGCTTGGCAGAGGGGCTAATCACAGACCTCTGCATGTACTCGCAATACCTGCACTGTGATCAGGACCAAGATTATGGGATCGATTGTGCTCCCCTTGACTAAAGTTTCCAAAGAGACACATTAGTAACACCACCACAGTGTAGAGAAAAATAATCTGGAATCTCTGTTTGAGTCCCAGTATTTACTGCAATACAATCCCTGGAATAAACGCGAGGGCATCACTGCAATTAGAGACGGTGGGACATTGCCCCCAGTGTGAATGAGCGAGTGACTGGGTGAATGTGTGATATTGTCCACAGGTGTGAGTGAGTGACTGGGTGAGTATGTGAAACTGTCCACAGGTGTGAGTGAGTGAGTGAGTGAGTGACTGGGTGAGTGTGTGAAATTGTCCACAGGTGTGAGTGAGTGACTGGGTGAATGTGTGATATTGTCCACAGGTGTGAGTGTGTGAGTGACTGGGTGAATGTGTGATATTGTCCACAGGTGTGAGTGTGTGAGTCACTGGGTGAGTGTGTGAAATTGTCCACAGGTGTGAGTGTGTGAGTGACTGGGTGAGTGTGTGAAATTGTCCACAGGTGTGAGTGAGTGACTGGGTGAATGTTTGATATTGTCCATAGGTGTGAGTGTGTGAGTGACTGGGTGAGTGTGTGAAATTGTCCACAGGTGTGAGTGAGTGACTGGGTGAATGTGTGAAATTGTCCACAGGTGTAAGTGTGTGAGTGACTGGGTGAATGTGTGATATTGTCCACAGGTGTGAGTGTGTGAGTGACTGGGTGAGTGTCTGAAATTGTCTACAGGTGAATGGATGAGCGTGTGAAACTGAATGAATTGAATGAATGCATGTAGAGGATGTTCACCAGGCGTTTTCTAGGAAATAATCACAGATTATGACACAATATAATGTTTTAATAATTAATTCATTCTGTTATTGTTATTGTTATTGTTTGGATAAAAAAAGTTATTGCTCAGATCAAATACAGGAAAAAAGTATGGCGTCATCCCCAGGTTTTGATTCTGGCATGAATTATTTGAAGCATTAATAAAAAGACGATATTCTAGCTCCAGCTGGTTCAAAAAGCTATGGACTGATCAGCTTTGCAGTTTTAACACTCTTAGCTCCGTGGCGAGACGTGTTATCGTACGGGAATATTACTTCAAACGTCTTCAAATGATGGACTCTGTCTGAAAGTTCAGTGTCCCCCAGTGCACTGACCGCTGATGCCTGTCATCTCCCTGATCCTCTGACCTGCATCTCCATCTCAGAAAAGAGTGGGAAATCAGAATATATTCTTCAGGTGCTGGTCTTTATGTGTTTCTTTGCATTCCTTTCAGACAGCACCAAGTCTTGATTCATCTCTGAATATCACTCTCATCTTATATTTCCACTTCACCCACTGTAACTACATCTTCCGCTTTTTAGAAGATAGTGCTGGGGTTTGTTTGGCTTTTCTTTATAGAGAACCCATTACATTCAGCCCAATTCTTTTATGTCACATTTTTCATTTCACTTTGAGTTTTCTGTTTTGACGCTTTGATGTCTTCCTTGGTCTATCCATATGTTGTCCTTTTGTAACGGTCTTGTTTTGTTTAGACTTTTAGACTAACACTTTATTCACACTTTATCCATGTAATTCAAAGTGGGCAATACACACATTAGAGCACCATATTGTTTCTGTGCCACTACAAAGTAAAATACATATTTTTTATTGTGTTAATATTTCATGATGAATGGACCAATACGAATGGCTTTTCCATTTACAATTAAGCATTTGTCCTTCCCTGGATTTTGTCCTAACAGCAATGATAGCCCACTTGAGTCCAGCTCAAGCTCAATTAAATAAACATCACTCAGTGCTGCCCTCTAAAGGTGTCACTGCAGGAGTGATACATTTGTCCGGTTGTAGTTGGGTGTTTTGCGGACTGTCAAACAAGGTTGTACGTATCATCTGTAAATTGCACCATTGAGCTGAAGAGAGTTATTTAATCTGATCAGTTTTGGCAAATAATGCACCTGACCCCAATATGTTGTGCCCCCCCGCCATTTTTAAAAGTAAAGCGAGGGCAGGATGACCTTCAGTGACATCCCCAGGAAGAAGAAAGATGAGCTAGGGCTGATTCTAAACAGAAGGGCTTTCTAACATAGACTCCTTCGTGAGCGTTTGAAAAGACTTTGTCCCTCGCGAGGCCCCTGGCGCCCAGCTGCATTCAGCTCCTCACCGGCCAAACATTCGAACGATTGTTGCATCGTTTAAATAGGTCAGAAGTACCACTGGCCTCTGCATAATGAGCCGAGGAGAGATGCAGTTCTTTCAGTCCTCCACAAAAGTGTCGCAGCTTTTTATTCCGTGCTGAAACCTGATCAGGAAGAGGACACAAGTCTCACACAGACGCTCAGCACACTGTGGCTCGGAGGTCAGGGAGAAGCCCATTGGTAATTAGCCTGAAGAGGAGGTCTATAGGAGCAGACCTGCTCGACGGTGAAGTGTCACCTCCTGACTTCTTTGAACTTTAGAAGACATTATTAGGAAAATGGATTGAAAGGAATTGTTGGAATCGTACAACTCCTTACACATTTCCTCTTGAAGATACTTTAGCCATAAAGAACAAGGGATGTACTCAGACTAGGAACACTGAGATAGGAAGCATAGGCTGGGTTAGGGTTATGATTAGGGATAAGATTAAAGTTGGTGTTAGGGCTGCTTTCTCCTGCTGAGTAGGCAATAGAAATGAAATCCTGCAATTGGTCTTTTAGGCAAACGTATGAATTCACACTGAGGACAGATAGGGACTAAAGGGGTATAAGGCCACTGGGGTATGGAGCAGTGGAACTGTGTTCTCTTAAATCGTGGAGCTGATTCCTGTAGAGGTGGAGAGGCTGAATTTTTGACCTGGCTTATTGCAATTAAATCCAACCAGAAAATTTTTGTGTAAGTTGTGATGGCATTTGTGACCGAGAAATAATCACCCAGCATCAGTACCTTACTTCAGTAACAGTTCTGTTCGATTCTGCAGAGAGTTGTTTAAATGTGTAGCTATCCTGGAAGGGCAGAGGCTGTTACTGCGGCTAAAGGTGGTGAACCTGGTTACAGAAGTGTTGATTTAACGTGTCCACACATTTTTTGACAATCTAGTGTGTATCGTCATATATCTCAATTTTTGTGGACAACATTTGAACACAGCAGCTGTCCTTTCCTTTTGTGATCCAGGAGTGAGTGAGTGAGTGAGTGACTAGATGAATGTTTGATATTGTCCACAGGTGTGAGTGAGTGAGTGACTGGGTGGATGTTTGATATTGTCCACAGGTTTCAGTGACTGAATGACTGGATGAGTGTCTGAAATTTCCACATGTGTGAGTGAGTGAGTGAGTGAGTGACTGGGTGAATGTGTAAAATTTTCCACAGGTGTGAGTGAGGGAGTGACTGGGTGAATGTGTGAAATTTTCCACATATGTGAGTGAGTGAGTGAGTGAGTGAGTGGATGAGTGTCTGAAATTGTCATGATGAATGGACCAATAGAAATACTCCAAAATCAGTTTGAATAAAATCTTTTTAGATTCACTTTCATTGAGAGTTACGAAAGGTTATTTTCTTCTCTTGTAAGGTTACTGTTTTGGGAGATGCATGTTTTTAATTGGACAGCAATGATAAGTAAAAACAGCACTAGAGGCCAGGTAAGAATCAACTGTTTTAAAATAAGTCACGGCTGAGTCACGGCACTGATACACTTCCTGGAAAGAGAAGGAAATTGTTATTAACAATAATAACTCTTATAATAACTCAAAATTACTCTGATGAAAGGAGTGAGAATATTAAAATATTTCTGTGAGGAATATAATCTCTGACAGCTCATAAACATCACTTCAGCTGGAGGTTTCAGAGCCACTATCACTTCACAAACTGGACAAAGCGCAGGACATTAGCTGGACTTAATTAGAAACACAATAACCCTGCGGCGACAAAAGCCCAAGGTCTCCCGCTGAGGCGCTTTACTGAAGGTGATGATGGGAAATGGAGTGTGGACTGATCTCTGTGTTGGCCGCTGACACTTCTGACCGCAAACACGTCCAGGCGAGAGGAACGACTGCCCGAGACACAAACCAACTGCTCAGTGACCTTGGGACCTTGGCCTGTCCTTCATGGCCTGAGTCTGGACGAGTGAAAGACACACCGCAGCCACCATTCTTAGCCTCGCTCTCTGGATTTGAAAGGTGCTACAAAAGGTTCGGCAGAGGATTTTTGGAGGCATTCTGTAGAAGAACCACTTTAAGTTTTTTCAGGCCTCAAGAACCTTTTCTGAAAATGGCTCTGTGAGTGTGAAGGGCCTTTTAAATAATTCAAGAATATTAGAAACCTTTAGGAGCCTTAATGTAAAGTCATTCTCTGGACTGAAATGTTTTTTGACAATGACTGTGGTGTCGTCCGCAAACGGGTTTGATACAATTAGTGGGCTGTATTGATTACAGTGGGCTGGAGGACATTCTATAGTGCACGGCGTACAATCTCCATGGTAAAGTGTAAAATGTGATGCTGTGGAGCAGCTGAACATGAGCCTATGGTCACCATGTTATTTGCCAGAATTGGGCTGTGAAGTGATTCTGGCTTTTGTGATCCAGGACTAATCGTCTAACATCTGCACTTGACCTCATTAATATTTATGTTGCTGCCTCTAAACCTTCACAGCAATGTTCTAGTGAAGTGTCCACAGAGTGCACATTGAATGATGCCATACCTTTATCATTGCTGGTGACGATTGTGACCTCAGGGTTCAGAATAGATTCGTCGCACACTAGTGGCCTTTTAATAAGCTCAGCTGCTCCTCCAAACACACGCAAACACAAACCATGCTAACAATGAAAGCGTAAACTTATCTCATTTTCAGCATGTTTCCAGGTGGCAGAGAAGGCACAAAAGCCCCTAGAACCTGCGCAGGAGGGCGTCCCAAATCATCTGTGGCCACAAAGGAGCGACCTGCACTTCAGGACATCAGACGAAAAAAAGAAGAGACCAGGGGAAAGCACAATACAATATGAAGAAAGTACTGATAACCAGGTGGTAATACACTTAGAGGTCGGGGGTGGGGGGATAAAGAGAAGCGTCTGTGGAATACAATGCAGAGAAAGTGGGGGGCAGGGGGAGGGTGGGTGCTTTGCTTTCTGGGCTCGAAATGTGCCATCCTGACCTAATTTCACCGGGGACTTGACAGATGAAAAGCACCAATCAGAGCAGGCCCTTGACACAATCCGTCTGCACTTGTTTAAAAAAGGCCCCAAGCAGATCCCCAGGAAGAATAGCAACAAAGAGTGATCACTCATTAATGCCATCAACCTGCTTTTACTGCAATTCTCTCTCTCTCTCTCTCTCTCTCTCTCTCTCTCTCTCTCTCTCTCTCTCTCTCTCTCTCTCTCTCTTCCACCCCAATGCTCAAAGTTTTCAGAAAACTAGGAGCCTGAAGAAAATGTAAACAATGCTCTCACTCGTGGCAATATTTGAGGGAGCATTTACACGTTTGCCCTCCCCCAGAACAAGAGCTCACTTTAATTCTGCAATGTTGACATGTGCTCCACAGACTGATCGGGGTCTCAACTACACAGGGGTCAGCCGAGCAGTGCTCTGGCTTTGCACGTAATACTCCTCTCTCAACATTCGTCATTTCTTCCTTAATGACAGATCATTACGAGCTGCTGCTCCTTTAAAAGCCAAGAGAGAATTTGGACGCTGAAGTGATCCACAGGGTTTAAGAAAAGGGGACGTCTAGCGAATTTCTGCTTGTTTTATTTCTGGAAGGGGGTTGGTTTAGACGTGGGAAAAGAAAATGAGCGAAGAAATGCTAAATTGAGCGACACAACACTGAAGCACAGAACAGAAATCAGCTACAGGTTCCACACTCCTTTCAGTACATCCTTTATCTGCACTCACTGTTCACTCTCTCAGCTCCACTGACCATACAGGGGCACTTTGTAGTTCTACAGTTACAGAGTGTGGTCCACCAGTTGCTCTGCATATATATGTGTGTTAGTGTGTGTTGCGCTAGTACTTGGGTGGATCAGACACAGCAGTGCTGCTGGAGTTTTAAACCCTATGTCCATTCACGATCCACACACTCTCCTTGTCAGTCCACCTTGTAGATGCTGATCTAGTCCTTCATCAGCAGACACAGGACACTTGGCTTGGTGGTCTATTCTCAGTCCAGACACTGAGGGGTTTATAAGCTCCAGCAGCACTGCTGTGTCTGATCCACTCATACCAGCACAACACAAACTAACACACTACCACCACGTCAGTGTCACTGCAGCACTGAGAATGATCCACCGTCCACATCACACCTGCCCATTTAAGAACAGGGTGAAATGGGGGCAAACAAAGCATGCAGAGCAACAGGTGAACTACAGTCTGTAATTGTTGAACTACAAATACATTACTGTGTATTGCTGTCCTATTTCCACTTGCCATCCCAAAACACAAGTCCCAACACAAGTCATCCTATGCACGCACACACACACACACACACACACACACGCAGTTCCGATTAGCAGCACTGTAAAGAGTGAGTAAGCTTCCCTACAATGAACCTTTTCACCTGCTGGACTTTGTTTATGGCTCGAACTCTGAGTTGCGTGGAGGATTTGACAAGTCAGCAACATCCTCCTTCAGCCAGGTTCAGGGTCTGAATACAGGATGCAGTGCTTTCAGCGCTCCTTATTGTGCTGCATGACTGCTGCGTTGGGTTTTTTTTGGTGCTGAAGGTAAACCTATCTCCTCCTGAGGGCCGTGCATTGAGGCTAAATAGCCAGGCTACTTAATTCCTCCGTCTAGCGTCCCGAAAGAGTGTGGACACGGCCACAGATAGCTCTCATTTAAACAACAAAGCACATAGACGACCATTCAGTCTAAAGCTGTCCTCTTTCAGGAGCGGATTCTAAAGCCACTTTCTGTTGTCGCCCCATCTCAGTTACTCCCTCGGTGGACACAACCCGAGTCCGCGCTGCTGGGCCGTCGGTGCGAGGGAGAGAACGCAGTGGTCTCTGGAATAAAAAAAGGGGATAACAAAAAAAAAAAGAGTGAATAAGAGAATGGTTGAGTCCAGCACACCTGAGGCACACCTTTCACATTGTGACGATGCTGTGGGGGAAAATAGAGCAGAGGAGGAGGAGGAGGAGAAACATCAGACAGGTGCTCCCTGGCCATTGTGGCGTTTATGAAAGATTCTTTGATAAGGTGCCGCTTGAACTAAAGTGATTTCAGATCGCCGCTTTGTTAGAGCCGCTTCTAAAGTTTGCTTTTTTCTCTTTCTTCTTCTTGTGCTTCTTTTCTCTCCTCGCACCTCGTGGGCGCAGACTCGTGTTTCTCCGGCCGCTGCGTTAACAAAACCCGACATGTGTTTGTTGGTGAAGGTAAGCCGAACTGATTTCCACTCTCTGGCTCCGGAGGCGCTCCTGGAGGCTGCTTCAGGGCTCGGTTTGGGGCAGCGCCGTTAGACATGGTCTGACCTGGTGTTTATTATAAAAGCGAAAGTGAATGTGGAGGGAACTTATTGGAAGTGTGCACATGCTAATTATACTTTATGGAGATTGCGTGTGTTGTGGGAAAACCATGGAGGCCTTTACAGGTTTGTTCCTTAGGGTTTTACATGAGCTCTACACTGGAATGAAGCAGTCTTTTGTGCACTGGTCATGATCTGGTGCTTATTTCCTCTTATCTTTATCTTTATTAACATCCTGTGCAAACACAAATAAAAAAAATATTTTAACATTTTTGAATGATCCGTTTATGAAAGAGATATTTTTTTTGATTGATTTTTTATTCTTCTGGATCAACCATTTTTTTTTGGATGGATGGTTTTTTGTTTATTTGTTTGTTTTATAATCCATTTTTTTGATTGTCCACTGTTTGGATTGTTCAATTTTGAATGGATTTTCTTCCAATTTTGTCAACATTTTGCCCACATTTACATCAACCTGACTCTACAGTAATTATCAGCCAAATGTCACAGAGCTGTTGGCAACATATCGTCCAATTAAGAACATGTATCTCCAAAATAGCAAGATTAAAGGAGAAGGGAAAACCTTCTTAAATTTTAATGGAAGTCAATGTAAAAAAAAACAAAAATTCCAAGTAATTTTGGAGCATTTCTATAGGTCCATTCATCGAGAAATGTTCACACAGTATGAAGCTGCTATGTTCAAATGCTGTAGTAAACTGATAATAAACAAAAACGGAGATATGTATATTTTTATTGGACAGTGTTGATATCATCCACTCAACTTCATTTAAAATACCCCTTTAATTTTAAGTAACTTTTAAATTTACTACAGTGATTTATCCATATTTTTCACTTGTAAACTTATGAATTTGTAGCATATGTGATTTCAGTCACAGTACATTATTAACCCTTATCCAGCCAATAACACGTCTGTTTATTCAGATAATGGTGACATCTTCTTTTTATATAAGTAAACACTGATTTATTCGTCTTCTGTAACATCTTAATCCTGTTCAGGGTCACGGAGCCCACAGAGAATCACGGGGCACAAGGCAGGAACACACCCTGGACAGGGCACCAGTCCATCGCAGGGAACCTCAGACTCACCCAGTCACTCACACCTGTAGGCATTGTCACAGCTAATACCAGTGTGTTTTTAGACTGTGGAAGGAACCAGAACACCCAGAGGAAACATATATAATATAGAGATATTGCTGAAAGCACTAAAGAAATGTTCGGTATCTGGGTGCCACACGCGGAACACAGGCTGATGGTGAACGTTCCTGACCAACACACGTCTCGACATAACATCCACAGAAACACAAACACACACAGTGATCACCCCAACGCAACCCAAAATCAGTAAGTCTCAAAGACAGAAGAAAACAAGAAACTCTGAAAATCACAGAAAATATGAAGAAGCAAAGCATGCTGGGAGCTCCCTAATGAGTCTCAGCTCCTCCCAGTCCTTGGACACTTGTACCGCCCCCTAATGGTTTTTGTGTTTAACAGTTAAATAGTGTATATTTTACAGTAAAGAGATGTAAAAAATTGTATTTTGGCTGATAAAAGTATTTACGGTATTTCACTGTTACAGAAACTGTTTTCAATGTTTTTAGAGTTTACAGTCATTTACTGTCATGGTTTTACACTTTTCTACCGTAAAATTCACAGACATGTTTTACAGTGTATGGACATGTCAGTCTTGTTGAACTGGGTGATATCAGCCTTTATTCCGAACTGTACAAGAGTGTACACCACTGTCTTCTTTTGTAAACATGAATGAATCTTGATCATAAGGAGAACAGCAACCTGCTGCAGGGACGAGCAGAAACTAAGACTCATTACTGAATGATGAATTATTAACAACGTTAACCCATTTCCCTGCTTTGACCTTTGAAGCGCAGTGTAGTGCAGCAGGCTGAAGCCCAGCTGCTGACCTCTGTAAGATCTGTATGGAGCCTTTGCAGAGTTTAGGTCACGATGCTGCCCTCGGCATCACTGAAAATCACTTGAACTGCGGCACACTTTGATGCTGAAAGGATGTGATTATTACTTTTCTCTGTCACTCTACACTTCATCACCTTCCTGAGGACGTAAACGTCTTCCTGTAGACCTTCAGGAAACAGATCCTTCATCGTGGCTCTCCAGATGTGGTCCAGCGTCTCCAGTTTACTGTTGTGTTTAGGCGGCGCTGAATCATTAGCAGTATCACAGTTTGAATCATTTCCCTGAAATGACTCTTTTGAACAGAATTCTTAAAGGATCACTAAGTAAGCTCCTGGCCTCCCCCTACAGTTGCAGAGTGTAATTCACTTACTGTCCTGAAATCATGAGGGGGTACCCTATCCTCTGCCAAATGTTACATAGTGCAGTTTCTGAGCCCAGAGTAGCAACCAAAGAGAGGGTCTATTCTCCCTATTACAGGTCAGTGAAGACTCACAATGGTTTTGAAGCTCTAATTGTTAGGTTAAAATACTGCCTACTGTTGCTTTAAATGAATCCAATGTCCAGTTCACAGCGTTCAGTGTAACATACTGTAAAACTTGAGACGATATTGAAGCGGAGTGTGAATGGGAGAGATGCTCAGATGTTGATGTAGAGCAAATCCTTCTCGTGTGTGGTAAATACACAGGTTTCTCAGTTTTCTTCAAGTGAATACAGTGGGAATATGGAAGGCATGTTGAATATGGAAGCTGTGACCATAAGTTTAAAGCTGTAGAACGCAGACACAGGGAGAACACATCACACTCCTCACAGACAGTCACCCGGAGGAAACCCACGCAGACACAGGGAGAACACATCACACTCCTCACAGACAGTCACCCGGAGGAAACCCACACAGACACAGGGAGAACACATCACACTCCTCACAGACAGTCACCCGGAGGAAACCCACGCAGACACAGGGAGAACACACCACACTCCTCACAGACAGTCACCCGGAGGAAACCCACGCAGACACAGAGAGAACACACCACACTCCTCACAGACAGTCACCTGGAGGAAACCCACACAGACACAGGGAGAACACACCACACTCCTCACAGACAGTCACCTGGAGGAAACCCACACAGA